>NW_028258546.1:548450-731267 GCF_982586985.1 Callionymus lyra | reverse complement strand
GTAGTAGTGGAAGTAGTAATTGAAGTAGAAGTAGTGGAATTAGTAGTTGTGGGAGTAGTAGTGAATGTAGTAGTAATGGAAGTAGTTGTGGAAGTAGTAGAGGAAGTAGTATTTGTAGAATTAATAGTAGTGGAAGTAGTATTAGTAGAATTAATAGTAGTGGAAGTAGTATTAGTAGAATTAATAGTAGTGGAAGTAGTAGTAGTGGAATTAGTTGTAGTGGAATTAGTAGTAGAAGTAGTAGGTTACAGTGGAAGGAGTTGAAAGTTGAGTTGAAGAGTTTCCCCATTTAAATGAACGGGGTAAAAAGGGTAGAAAAAGAGAAATGTGAGAATGGAAGAGATAAAAGAGAACTTTTCCACAGACTATAAACAAACTATATCTACACAAAGAGAGAAACTAAAGTTTCATGTCACCTCTGGGTTTTGAACCCAGGACCTCAGTAGCCAAGAGCGAGGTTCATACCACGAAATGAGTTTTATTTGTTCCTATAGCTTGTCAAGTCCAACATTTCACTCAATCACTTTTTTCTTTCGGATTGTTAGTAATTAGGTTGTAAACCTTTAAAGACAGATAAACACAACATTTTAATTATCCATTTAATTTAAACATTCTAAATTCATTTTAAATAAAGTTAAACATTGAAACATTTTGAATTTATTCAAATAATTAAACATTCAAATATTTTAAATTCATTTAAACAACTTCAAATATTTTAAATGAATTAAGAAGCACTAAATCAAAGTAAAGAAAACATTTCACCGACCATTGGCGTCTTTGGACTGAAGCCATTGTTGTGAACTTGGAGCGTCTTCTCTCTCTGACTGACTGACTGACTGAGACCCTCCATTACCTCACAGTTCACAGGTGCTGCTCATTAGTGACAATGACTGAAGCAGCTGCGTTGCTGCTGCTGGTGCACTCGGAAAATTGGGAAATGCAGTTCTTTCACACACTGAGATTCAACTTAACAGTATTGAGCAATGGTTCCTGTATTTTTGATTTTGTCTTTGAGTTCTTCATAGGTTCTAAAAACATTGTTGTCTCAGTGCATCAGTGAATCTGTGATCCATCACAGGGTCTGGTTGAGGAAGTTGTGTTAATTTATCCACGATTGCTTTCACCTGATCAATCGTGTCATCTTGGTCTTTGTTCAACAAGTAAACCTGGACGCTCTTGTTTTGATTCATCAACTGTTTACTTCTGCTCCAGTTTCTTCTAAAAGGAACTTTTTCCTGCTCCAGCCACACTGTACTTTATTATTGATCCGTTTTTACTTTCTCCACTGTAGTATTACTTCAACTGTAAAGTGTCTTCAGATAACTTTGTTGTGATAACACACTTTAAATAAAATGATTATTATTATGAATTACTCTCAGTACTAGTACTACAGGTATTCGTAGTAGTATGAGTACTCGTAGTACTAGTACTCGTTGAAGTATTATTAGTATTTCTACTACTCGTAGCAGTACTAGTATTTCTACTACTCGTAGTAGTACTAGTACGTGTAGTACTCGTAGTAGTACTAGTACGTGTAGTACTCGTAGTAGTACTAGTACGTGTATAAGTCCTCGTACTCGTAGTAGTAATGGTGTTTTTGGTTCTCGTAGTAGTACTGGTGTGTTTGGTTCTCGTAGTAGTACTGGTGTTTTTGGTTCTCGTAGTAGTACTGGTGTGTTTGGTTCTCGTAGTAGTACTGGTGTGTTTGGTACTCGTAGTAGTACTGGTGTGTTTGGTACTCGTAGTAGTACTGGTGTGTTTGGTACTCGTAGTAGTACTAGTAGTTTGGTACTCTTAGTAGTACTAGTAATTGTGGTACTCTTAGTAGTACTAGTAATTGTGGTACTCGTAGTAGTACTAGTAATTGTGGTACTCGTAGTAGTACTAGTAATTGTGGTACTCATAGTAGTACTAGTAATTGTAGTACTCCAAGTAGTACTAGTAATTGTAGTACTCCAAGTAGTACTAGTATTTGTAGTACTCCAAGTAGTACTAGTATTTGTAGTACTCCAAGTAGTACTAGTATGTGTAGTAGTACTAGTATTCTTAGTAGTTCTAGTATTTGTAGTAGTACTCGTATGTGTAGTTCTACTACGAGTGAAGGAGTACAGGATTGAAGAAGTGGAGGAGTGAAGGAGTAGAGTATTTAATGAGTAGAGTAGTAGAGGAGTGAAGGAGTAGAGGAGGGAAGGAGTAGAGTAGTAGAGGAGTGAAGGAGTAGAGGAGTGAAGGAGTAGAGGAGTGAAGGAGTAGAGTAGTAGAGGAGTGAAGGAGTAGAGGATTTAATGAGTAGAGTAGTAGAGGAGTGAAGGAGTAGAGGATTTAATGAGTAGAGTAGTAGAGGAGTGAAGGAGTAGAGGATTTAATGAGTGAAGGAGTAGAGGATATAATGAGTAGAGTAGTAGAGGAGTGAAGGAGTAGAGGATTTAATGAGTGAAGGAGTAGAGGATTTAATGAGTAGAGTAGTAGAGGAGGGAAGGAGTAGAGGACTCATAGTACGAGTACTCATAGTACTAGTACTCGTTGAAGTATTATTAGTATTTCTACTACTCGTAGTAGTACTAGTACGTGTAGTACTCGTAGTAGTACTAGTACGTGTAGTACTCGTAGTAGTACTAGTACGTGTATAAGTCCTCGTACTCATAGTAGTAATGGTGTGTTTGGTACTCATAGTAGTAATGGTGTGTTTGGTACTCGTAGTAGTACTAGTAATTGTGGTACTCGTAGTAGTACTAGTAATTGTAGTACTCCAAGTAGTACTAGTAATTGTAGTACTCCAAGTAGTACTAGTATTTGTAGTACTCCAAATAGTACTAGTATTTGTAGTACTAGTATTTGTAGTACTCCAAGTAGTACTAGTACGTGTAGTACTCGTAGTAGTACTAGTACGTGTACAAGTCCTCATACTCGTAGTAGTAATGGTGTTTTTGGTTCTCGTAGTAGTACTGGTGTTTTTGGTTCTCGTAGTAGTACTGGTGTGTTTGGTACTCGTAGTAGTACTGGTGTGTTTGGTACTCATAGTAGTACTAGTAGTTTGGTACTCATAGTAGTACTAGTAGTTTGGTACTCTTAGTAGTACTAGTAATTGTGGTACTCTTAGTAGTACTAGTAATTGTGGTACTCGTAGTAGTACTAGTAATTGTGGTACTCGTAGTAGTACTAGTAATTGTGGTACTCGTAGTAGTACTAGTAATTGTGGTACTCCAAGTAGTACTAGTAATTGTAGTACTCCAAGTAGTACTAGTAATTGTAGTACTCCAAGTAGTACTAGTATTTGTAGTACTCCAAATAGTACTAGTATTTGTAGTACTAGTATTTGTAGTACTCCAAGTAGTACTAGTATGTGTAGTAGTACTAGTATTCTTAGTAGTATAGTATTTGTAGTATTCGTATGTGTAGTTCTACTACGAGTGAAGGAGTACAGGATTGAAGAAGTGGAGGAGTGAAGGAGTAGAGTATTTAATGAGTAGAGTAGTGGAGGAGTGAAGGAGTAGAGTGAAGGAGTAGAGGATTTAATGAGTAGAGTAGTAGAGGAGGGACGGAGTAGAGTAGTAGAGGAGTGAAGAAGTTGAGGATTTAATGAGTAGAGTAGTAGAGGAGTGAAGGAGTAGAGGATTTAATGAGTAGAGTAGTAGAGGAGTGAAGTAGTAGAGGAGTGAAGGAGTAGAGGAGAGAAGGAGTAGAGTATTTAATGAGTAGGGTAGTAGAGGAGTGAAGGAGTAGAGGATTTAATGAGTAGAGTAGTAGAGGAGGGAAGGAGTAGAGGAGGGAAGGAGTAGAGGAGGGGAGGAGTAGAGGATTTAATGAGTAGAGGAGTGAAGGAGTAGAGGATTTAATGAGTACAGTAGTAGAGGAGGGAAGTAGTAGAGGAGGGAAGGAGTAGAGGATTTAATGAGTAGAGTAGTAGAGGAGTGAAGGAGTAGAGGAGGGAAGGAGTAGAGGATTTAATGAGTAGAGTAGTGAAGGAGTAGAGGATTTAATGAGTAGAGTAGTAGAGGAGTGAAGGTGTAGAGGATTTAATGAGTAGAGTAGTAGAGGAGTGAAGGAGTAGAGGATTTAATGAGTAGTAGAGGAGTGAAGGAGTAGAGGATTTAATGAGTAGAGTAGTAGAGGAGTGAAGAAGTAGAGGAGTGAAGAAGTAGAGGAGTGAAGGAGTAGAGGATTTAATGAGTAGTAGAGGAGTGAAGGAGTAGAGGATTTAATGAGTAGTAGAGGAGTGAAGGAGTAGAGGATTTAATGAGAAGAGTAGTAGAGGAGGGAAGGAGTAGAGGAGTGAAGGAGTAGAGGAGGGAAGGAGTAGAGGATTTAATGAGTAGAGTAGTAGAGGAGTGAAGGAGTAGAGGATTTAATGAGTAGAGTAGTAGAGGAGTGAAGGTGTAGAGGATTTAATGAGTAGAGTTGTAGAGGAGTGAAGGAGTAGAGGATTTAATGAGTAGTAGAGGAGTGAAGGAGTAGAGGATTTAATGAGTAGACTAGTAGAGGAGTGAAGGAGTAGAGGATTTAATGAGTAGAGTAGTAGAGGAGTGAAGGAGTAGAGGATTTAATGAGTAGAGTAGTAGAGGAGTGAAGGAGTAGAGGATTTAATGAGTAAAGTAGTAGAGGAGTGAAGGAGTAGAGGAGTGAAGGAGTAGAGGAGTGAAGGAGTAGAGTAGTAGAGGAGTGAAGGAGTAGAGGATTTAATGAGTAGAGTAGTAGAGGAGTGAAGGAGTAGAGGATTTAATGAGTAGTAGAGGAGTGAAGGAGTAGATGATTTAATGAGTAGAGTATTGGAGGAGTGAAGGAGAGTATAATTATTAGTATAACTATAAGTTTAACTATAATTATAAGTATAAGTACAAGTGTGGAAGAGTGAAGGAGTGAAAGAGTGGAAAAGTCAAAAAGTGGATATAAGTACAAGAGAAGTACAAGTACAAGTAAAACTATTAGTATAAGTATAACTGTAAGTATAAGTATAAGGCAGTAGTAGTGGAATTAGTAGTGGAAAGTATCACAGATTGAAGTAGAAGGAGTCGAAACACGAGTTGAAGAGTTTCCCCATTGAAATGAATGGGGAAAAAAGGGTAGAAAAAGAGGAATAAAAGAAAGAGGGGAAGAGATAAAAGAGAGATAGAACATAGCCTGAATGACTGGAACGAGCTGAAATGATAAAAGTTTGAACGGTTCAAATCGGATGAAATTTGTGGAAGAAGCGGAACAAAGTTTAGGTCAGAAGACGGAAGAGGAAAAGAAGACGGAAGAGGAAAAAGAAAAAAAAAAGAAAAAGAAGAACTAGAAAGATTGCATTTCCAGAAGAAAATGCAGTGTGAATGCTGGCCGTAGCTGTAGCTGTGCAGTAGTAGTATTAGTAGTAGAAGTAGTAGTATTATTATTAGTAGTAGAAGTAGTAGTAGTATTAGTAGTAGAAGTAGTCGTGGAAGTCTAAGAGGAATTTATAGTTAAAGTAGTAGTAGAATTAGTAGTAAAAGTATAAGTAGTATTAGTAGTAGAATTAATATTGGAAGAAGTAGTAGAATTCGTCGTAAAAGTATAAGTGGTAGGTCAAACTGGAAGGAGTTGGACATGAGTTCAAGAGTTTTCCCATTGAAATTAATGGGGTAGAAGAAGAGGAATAAAAGAAAGAATGGAAGAGATAAGAGAAGTTTTCCACAGACTAAACACAAACTATATCTACACAATGAGAGAAACTAAAGTTTCATATCACCTCTGGGTTTTGAACCCAAGACCTCAGTCACCAAGAGCGAGGTTCATACCACGAAATGAACAGAGTTTTATTTTTTCCTATAGCTTGTCAAGTCCAACTCTTGTTCAGGTTCCAAATGACAACTCAAACGTTTCACTCAATCACTTTTTTCTTTTGTTTGTTTGTTTGTTTGATTGTTAGTAATTAGGTTGTAAACCTTTAAAGACGGATAAACACAACATTTTAATTATCCATTTAATTTAAACATTCTAATTTCATTTTAAATTAACTTAAACATTGAAACATTTTGAATTCATTCAAATAATTAAACATTCAAATATTTTAAATTCATTTAAACAACTTCAAATATTTTAAATGAATTAACAAGCACTAAATCAAAGTAAAGAAAACATTTCACCGACCATTGGCGTCTTTGGACTGAAGCCATTGTTGTGAACTTGGAGCGTCTTCTCTCTCTGACTGACTGACTGAGACCCTCCATTACCTCACAGTTCACAGGTGCTGCTCATTAGTGACAATGACTGAAGCAGCTGCTGCTGGTGCACTCTGGGAAATGCAGTTCTTTCACACACTGAGATTCAACTTAACAGTATTGGGCAATGGTTCCTGTATTTTTGATTTTGTCTTTGAGTTCTTCATAGGTTCTAAAAACATTGTTGTCTCAGTGCATCAGTGAATCTGTGATCCATTGCAGGGTCTGGTTGAGGAAGTCATGTGTTCATTTATCCACGATTGCTTTCACCTGATCGATCGTGTCATCTTGGTCTTTGTTCAACAAGTAAACCTGGACGCTCTTGTTTTGATTCATCAACTGTTTACTTCTGCTCCAGGTTCTTCTAAAAGGAACTTTTTCCTGCTCCAGCCACACTGTACTTTATTATTGATCCGTTTTTACTTTCTCCACTGTAGTATTACTTCAACTGTAAAGTGTCTTCAGATAACTTTGTTGTGATAACACACTTTAAATTAAATTATTATTATTATGAATTACTCTCAGTACTAGTACTACAGGTACTCTTAGTAGAATGAGTACTCGTAGTACTACTACTCGTACTACTACTCGTAGTACTATTAGTACTTGTAGTACTATAACTCATAGTACTAGTACTCAAAGAAGTACTAGTACTTGTCGAAGTAGTACTAGTATTCGTAGAAGTACTACTAGTATTCGTAGAAATACTACTATTTGTACTACTCATAGTAGTACTAGTATGTGTAGTACTCGTAGTAGTACTAGTACTCGTAGTACTAGTACTCATAGTAGTACTAGTATTAATCGTAGTAGTAATTGTATGTGTGGTACTCGTAGTAGTACTAGTATTTGTAGTACTTTTAGTAGTACTAGTATTCTTAGTAGTACTAGTATTTGTAGTACTCGTAGTAGTTCTAGTATTTGTAGTAGTACTCGTACGTGTAGTTCTACTAAGAGTGAAGGAGTAGAGGATTGAAGAAGTGGAGGAGTGAAGGAGTAGAGTATTTAATGAGTAGAGTATTGGAGGAGTGAAGGAGAGTATAATTATTGGTATAACTATAGGTATAAGTATAACTATAAGTATAAGTATAACTATAACTATAAGTATAACTATAAGTTTAACTATAATTATAAGTATAACTATACGTTTAACTATAACTATACGTTTAACTATAACTATACGTTTAACTATAACTATAAGTTTTACTATAATTATAAGTTTAACTATTGAGTAGTGAAAGAGTGAAGGAGTGGAAGAGTGAAGGAGTGGAAGAGTGAAGGAGTGGAAGAGTGAAGGAGTGAAAAGAGTGGATGAGTCAAAAAGTGGAGGAGTATAAGAGAGGTATAAGTATAAGTAAAACTATTAGTATAAATATAAGTATAACTATAAGCATAAGCATAAGGCAGTACTAGTGGAATTAGTAGTGGAAAGCATCACAGATTGAAGTGGAAGGAGTCAAAACATGAGTTGAAGAGTTTCCCCATTGAAATGAATGGGGAAAAAAGGGTAGAAAAGTGGAATAAAAGAAAGAGGGGAAGAGATAAAAGAGAGGTAGAACATAGCCTGAAAGACGGGTACGAGCTGAATTGATAAAAGTTTGAATGGTTCAAATCGGATTAAATTTGTGGAAGTAGAAGTGGCACAAAGTTTACGGCAGAAGTAAGAGGAATAATAAAGAGAAAAACAGGAAATCACTTGTGTGAATGCTTCCCAGCATAGGTGCACACCTGGACTGGTTAGTGTTCATGCAAACATTCACACACACACAGAGAGCTTACCTGGTGGCATGACGCCACAGAAGTCACAACTGGAAAGACAGGGCGGAGCTAATCAGGGGCTTAAGTGGAAATCTGGTCGTGGGTTTGAGGTCATGTGACCAGGCGTCATATTGTTTATTTATCGCTTTATTTTGACGGGTAAATGATTTCATAATTGGTTTTGGAACATGTTTTTATTTAGTTTATGAATAATAATTTATCATCATGAAAGCCCAATGTTACCATTTATTGTTAAATCATTTATGATTGGGGAATTATTTCAACCACACCCCTGGGAGGGGCTTAACAGCTAAAAGCAGAATGTCAGCTGCAGAAGAGGCGACTTTTTCTCCTGAGTTGCACAGTAGAGCAACAAGGACCTAAACCTCATTTAATGAGGAGAACGTTACAAACCTGTTGGTGAACCCTAGAACTGGGATCAGAAACAGATGGCGCCGCTCACGCAGCTGCTGTTTACAACAGTTCCCTCTTTCTACCTACTTTTTATCACACTTTTTCCATTTTTCTGGCGTCTTTTTAATTTTTTCTTTAGAATGGTCGGATCATGTTGCCGTTGTGCACAAAACGAGACCACTTTTACAACTTTTGCCTTCGGTTTTCTACTACTTTCGTCACTTTTTGGAACTCCGTCGGCAGACACGCTCAGCGGGTCTATTGTTTACACCAGGGATCAGCTGTTGGGGTTGCGCAACACCGCTCTCTCTCTCAGCGCGGAATGGACGATTCCCGTGGAAATCAAGAGAAAAAGACGCGGATGCAGAGCAGGTCGGATGAAACAAGAGAAGAAGCGTAGGTTCCGTCCCTTTATTCCATCGATCATCATGGGAAATGTACGTTCGATCGTGAATAAAACGGACGAGCTCGCTGCGCTGACCCGGCATCAGAGAGACTTCCGTGAGAGCAGCCTTCTATGTTTCACGGAGACCTGGCTGACGGAGAAGACCCCGGACTCTGTTGTTTCCCTGGAGGGGTTCAAGATGGTGCGTGCGGACCGGGACATGGACGGAAAGAGGAGAGGAGGAGGAGTGGCGGTGTTTATTAATGAGAGATGGAGCGATCCCGCTCATGTCTCCATTAAAGAACAAGTGTGCACTAAGGACATAGAGTTTGTTGTGGTGGGCATCCGCCCGTATTACATCCCGAGGGAGTTCTCACATGTGATTGTGTTCACTGTTTACATTCCTCCCTCTGCGGACGCAGCCGCAGCGAGCGAGAGGCTGAGCGCCTCAGTGTCGGACCTGCAGCTCAAACACCCGAACTCTCTCCTGCTCATTAACGGAGATTTCAACCATGCCTCACTTTCCTCCATTCTTCCCACCTTCACACAATACGTGAAATGCCACACCCGGGAGGACAAGACTCTGGACCTTTTATATGCAAATGTAAAAGGTGCCTACACCTCCATCCCCCTGCCCCCCCTCGGCCGCTCTGATCACAACCTGATACGTCTGCGACCTGAATACACTCCCATGGTGAGGAGACAGCCTGCACAGAAAAGAACTGTTAAGATGTGGAATGATGAAACCAAGGAGAGGCTGAGAGACTGCTTTGAGTCTACGGACTGGAGCGTGTTCTCTCATGGTGATGACATCGACACCTTCAATGACCATTCCACGGATTACATAAAGTTCTGTGAGGGCAACGTCACGCCGACCCGGAGGGTGCGGTGCTTTGCCAACACCAAGCCATGGGTGACCCCTCAACTTCAAGTTCTGCTGAACAAGAAGAAGAGGGTGTTTGCTTCAGGGAGCAGAGAGGAGCTTAAGGAGGTCCAGCGTGAACTCAAGAAGGCGATCAGGATGGCCAAGGACGAATACAAGAGGAAACTGGAGGAGCAACTGGCGCAGGGCAACACAAGGGATGTGTGGAAAGGCCTGAAGAACATCTCAGGTCATGGCCAGAGTGGAGCCAGAGCCACAGCAGGGGGAGACCAAAGATGGGCCACTGAACTTAACCAGTATTTCAACCGGTTTGATCAGGGCCCCCCTCCCCCCTCCATCTCTGCCCCTCACTCTTCACAAAGCTGTTTTTCCCCTGCTTCAGCCCCCTCCCCCCAACTGTTCTCACCTCCAAGCCACCTTTCTCCCCCCCAACACGCCCTACTGCCTCAGCTGCCCAACCCCCCACAGCCACCTCTCTCTGTTACATCTGAACAGGTGAGGAGAGTTTTCTGACGACTCGGCCATTGTGGGCTGCGTGTCTGGGGGGGGGCGAGCTGGAGTACAGGTCAGTCATTAAGGACTTTGTTGACTGGTGTGAGAGCAACTACCTTTGCTTAAACACCGGTAAGACAAGGGAGATGGTGATTGACTTTGAGGAAAAAGTCCCCACCACATCAACCGGTGAGCATCCAGGGCTCGGACATTGAGCTGGTGGACAGCTTCAAATACCTGGGTGTTCACCTCAACAATAAACTGAACTGGTCCACACACATCAACGCCGTGTACAAGAAGGGCCGAAGTCGCCTCCACCTCCTGGGGAGACTGAGGTCCTTCGGAGTGTGCAGACCACTTTTAAGGACCTTTTATGACTCCGTGGTAGCCTCTGCTATCCACTACGCTGTGGTCTGCTGGGGAGCAGGCAGCACGGACCGGGACAGGAAGAGACTCAACAGGCTGGTCACGAGGGCCGGCTCTGTCCTGGGCCGCTCGCTGGACTCGGTGGAGGAGGTGGGAGAGAGGAGGACACTCTCCAGACTATCCTCCATCAGGGACAACGCCCTTCACCCACTGCACCTGACCGTGGAGGAGCTGGCCAGCTCCTTCAGTGGCAGGCTCAGGCACCCCCAGTGTAGGACGGAGCGTTATAGAAGGTCCTTCATCCCAACTGGTGTCAGGATATTTAACTCTCTACTTTAAATATCCTGATGCTAATCGGTAGTGTGTTTTTCTTCTTGTGTGCTTTTTATTTTTATTTTTTTCCTGTTTTTATTTCTATTTTATTTTATTTTATTCTATTTTATTCTGTTAATAGTGTTAAATTTCTAATTTTTGTAAATAATTGTATATTCTTAAGATCGTTTTTATTTTATTTTATATTATCTCTTTTATTATTTATTTTTCCTTGCACTTTATTTTTTAAACTGCGCTGTTGTGAAAGTGTGTTTCCCCTCTGGGGATGAATAAAGCTTTTCTATTCTATTCTATTCTATGGAGAGCTTATCTCTGAACGCATGATCAGTGCATTTATTTATTTATTTGTATTGTATTACATTTCTCCGATCCTTGTTATTCTAATCAGGCTCTGACTGATCACTGACTTCCATCAGTGATCTGATCCAGCCTAACACCCCAGCTCGGGCTCTGAGGTCTGTGGATCAGAATCTACTTGTGGTTCCTCGCACACGGTTCAGGACCAGAGGAGAGAAACCCTTCCAGGCAGTTGCTCCTAAGCTTTGGAACGATCTAAAACATTTTAATTTGTGCAGGCCTTTCCTTGATTTTCTGTAACTCCTGTGTTATCTTGATCTTTTATATATTTTATTGAGTTTTGTTTTTGATTGTTTAAGCACTTTGTGACCCTGGTCTGGAAAAGCCCTCTATAAATATAAATTACTACTTACTTACTTGTAGTGTAGTCAGTTATTACTGCTGAAATCAATTCATAACTTTCATTTTTTTCTATTACAGTCTATTACAGTTCTTCTACACCAGGCCTGGCCAACCCGCGGCTCCCGAGCCGCATGCGGCTCTTTGCCTGGTTTCATGCGGCTCTAATGTTCTAGTGTTGTGTGGTTCTCGAACGATTTGTTGGAACGAACGATCTTTTGAGTGAACGTACTGAACTTCATTCCTTTCTCAGTTCAGTTGAACTCAGCTGCGACCGTGCCGGTGGGAGGGATTCTATAATAGACTTTGCTACAGAACATTTAGTTTTTATGTTGGCACAAAGTGCCAAAGTACAGTCAAAAGAACTGTCGATCCCATCACTCTAACATTCATATCGAGGTTTGGGTTTGTGTTTTCTAAATGTGTGTGTTCGCTTCGCTTGAGTTCAATACATGCGCGTTGGATGAAAATACCGCAAAGTTTCTCAGTAGGGACAAGATCTTTTGAGTAAACAATTTGTGTCAAGTTCGCTTTCAAAATGGCAGGGAAAAAATGCACAGCCAAATGAAAATAGGAATATGAACACAGGACGTTTTTAACTGAATGGAAGAGTTTATATTTTCTATGGAAAAGTACCCCAATGTCAAACGGGCTGCGCTTAAGATACTGTCAATATTTGGGTCAACATACGTCTGCGAGTCTGTGTTTTCTTCCTGAAACACGTGAAATCAAAGCATCGATCTGTTCTGACTGACACCCATGTGAAAGAATTGCTTCGAGTGGCAACAACTGAATACAAGCCAGATCTGATGAGGTTTGTTCAAAGCAAGGAATGCCAGAAGTCCCACTAAGCAACATGCATAGTAAGAGAAAAAATACATTTTAATTATTATATTTTAGTTTGTGGACTTAGTTGAACTGAGAGTTTGTGCGTGTAAGACAGTGCACACAATGTTCATTGTTGAAAATGACTGACCCGTGGTCTGCAGATGTCCAATTCTGTCATTATCATGTTGGTGTGTGACATTTAAAATAAATCTGGCTAAGCAGAGGTCTGTGTGTGTGTGAGGAAGGGATGAGGCGATGTTCATGTGTGCCCATATGTATGACGTGGCTCTTTGCGGTAACACAGTAAAAAAATGTGGCTCTTAGGCTCTGACTGGTTGGCCACCCCTGTTCTACACGAATCCACCTGTTGCAGAACATGACCAGACAGAGGTAGTCTTTGCTCTTGAGGCTGTTGTACTAACTTGTATACTTTGTCTGAATCTGCAAGATCTAGCATTTTGACTACTTATAGTGACACTGGCCCATTTCTATTTTAGGTAACTTCAGGTAACCTTTCTCACTTTTCTACCCACAAATCAAGCCCCCCAAGCCCGCCGCCTGGTGGGAGATCATGCCGCCTGCCCTGGTTCTATTTTAGGGCACTTTTCTCACTTTTCTACCCACAAATCAAGCCCCAAAGCCCGCCGCCTGGTGGGGAAACATGCCGCCTGGCCAGTTTCTATTTTAGGTCACTTTTCTCACTTTTCATTTGAAGCGAACTCAATTCTCTCTCCTGTCTAATGAGTTCTGTGCATTCGTTTGATCCAAGGAAGAGTAACATTTTAGAATTAAAACATTCAATTTATTAATAGCAAAGAATGATTTCAAAGTTAGGCCTTACAAGACCTTAAATACAAAATCTGACTAATTCATGAACAAGAAACATGTCGTTTGAGCTGAACACTGACCTAAACAAAGAATCTTCAGTCTTCCTTCAAACTTGTTATCTCAAACCAGGTCTATAGACCATAAATTCTGTGTCTTGACATCTTTAGAATCGTATACGTTTCTTATCTCAACAAGGAGAGCATGTTCACATGGCTACAACATTATTTTACCAACACATATGTCTTTCACAGTCAGAACCACCGACAAAGTGGCGTCAAGGTCCATACAGAGTTCAGGCACAGATGACGAAAGTCGAAAGACAAAATACAAGAAATGTTTGAACTCTGAATAAAAGATAACATTATCAATGTTAACAATTGAGTACACAAAACGAGGACATATATTCAACCCATCAATGAATACACATATGTGGATGTATTTAAGGATATATCTTCAATCCCTTCTTTGATCTCTGAAACCAGAGGTCAACCTTAATATTTGAAGTTTAAAACAAACCTTTTATCACAAAATCTGGTATATGGTAAATAATCAAATAAAATATGAGATTAATAATTCTATCAGAACTCTTCATGATCTGTCAACAATGCCATCTGATAAGGGGGAGGCGCAGTCTTCTCTTCAATTGCAGATATGATAATATGGTTACATAATGAGCTGATACAAGGAATACAACAGCACCCGCAGATCACAAGTGCTGAAAATACAGCGACAGACATTAAATGAGATATTAGTATTGACTTCCATTTACCAAACCACCTATCCATCATATCACTCAACCAATTTCCTGAGTCTTCTTTGAGTTCATTTGAGAGTGCTTTAAGACCAAATGGCTTTGGTCAAGCTACCATCCGGGGCGGTTTTATTCAGAATGAACTTACAACATAGATCACCAAACATTGCGCACACCCCTCCTTTCTCTGAAAGTATCATGTCTATAAAAATACGATTTTGAAACGTCATAAGTGAAGTGACAGATAGTTGTTCATGCACACGATAATCAGGTCTCTAGTGTAATTTACACTATACAGAGCTATACAGGAGTAATTTATTGTCAAAGTAGGATTAAACAGAGGTGGAGTGGCATTTTGGGCCGTAACAGAATAAATCTGATTAAGCATTTCACAGTGGAAGTTATTCTGAATGAATAGTTTTCTTAGTTTTTTACAATATAAAATAATTCAACTATGTTCAATCAGTTTGCCTTTATTACCATAACTTCTACACAACATTTTCTCACCACAAACCTTTAAACAAACTCTGTAATGGAAAAAGTAACAGGCTGAAGCCAAGGCTTATTTTCCTATCCTATGTAATCCATGAAATAATCCAAAATATCAATTATACAGAGCAGAAAAACAAAAAACAAAATCATATCACATTTCAGTCATTTTACCTTGTAATCCTTAGGTATTTTACATTTCAATGTTTTTACCCTTTCATTTTTATTTTTTAAATGTATTTTATTTTTAAACTGACCAATGTTCTACAAAACTTTGTCACACAGCCTCTTTCATTATTTTACTTACAGAAATGAAACCAACTATATTTAACATTAGTTCTCAACTTTTAACTCAAAATAATGCTTGTAATGTTTTTATATGTAAAATGTCACCTCATTTTTAAAATGCCAGACTTTATTTAGAACCAGAAGTTATTAATTAGTAGTTTGGCTAATGGGATGCTTTGTTAATTATTCTAATAACTCTTTTCTGGAGTTTAATTATAGGGTCTATGTATGTCCTGCATGTACAACAAGAAACCTCAATAGTGAATTCCCAAGTGTGTCAGAAAGGCAGCATTACAAGTGATATCATTGAAAGAGTACTCAAGCGAGCTACCAATGTCGTTTGTGGGCTCGCACTGAAGTGAATTGAGCTGATTCAATGAGATAACCAAACGCTCAATGAGGGACAGGATCGCTTGGTTGAGGCGCAGGATTCCATGCAGCACCTCTTTGATCGAAAAAAATGGAAACTTCCCTGAGCACCCCAGTTCATGTGGGCTCAAGACTCAGGACAAGCGAAAAAACTGCTCATGTAGGCAGTGTAGGGTGTGTTTCCGCTGGTTGTTGTGGAAAACCATATTTCAAAAGGAAATAGGCAAAAGCAGGAAAATTGCCACCAAGTGGGAGTGATGTGGTGGAAAAGGTCACCGCTGGCAGCGAGACTTCATCAGGTGCAGGGGTGGATCACTGCTGGCAGTGAAAGCAGTGATACTTCAGGGAGTGAGGATGCAGGGACCACAGGAAGCAGGGGCCGCAGGATGTAGGGGCCACAGGATGTAGGGGCCGCAGTTGGTGGTAATGTTCTACCCACTTGTCGGGGACAGAACGCATCTTCTCTTCTGTCCGTCTGGAACTCCAGTCCGGTCCAGACTTGGATGTAGCCGGTTCAGCCTCCCGTGTAGAACCCTCACGTGTCTGGTCTGGTCTCACGTTACACCCTCGTCTAGTCCTGTTTTAGTCTCTCGCGTGGCACCTTCGATCTCTCCTCTAGACTCGCCTTTCGTGTCGACTAGGTCTCCTTTCTCAGACCCTCAAAGCCATGTCGGCGGTGAGATCTGCAGTCATGGTCCCACCCAGCACAGTCTCCAGGCATCGTCTCACGACAGGGCAGCTATCATGTTCTTCCTAAATTTGCAAAAATGTTCTCGTTATGAATTTCTGATCTTACCTTAGTTCTGGAAGTCCCACACTTGAACCTTACAGTGCTGCAAATCATTTCTTTATAATATTGAAGGTTATTTCGCAAGCGCACAATGTTCATCACAAAGGAAAAGACAGTTACACACTATCACAATATCATGAGACACAACACACTCAACAAGGTTCTGGTGTCTCTAGACCAGCAAACAACTGACAGATGTGTTGCTTCTGTTACTGGAGAATTCAAGTCATCATTGGAAACTAACACTGTTATTAAAACACATTTTATCATTGATATGTGAAATGGAGCCTGCAAAGAAAATGTTTGGGGGTGAATGGTCTCCTTCACTCTAACACACACAGGATTAGGGAAGGAAGAGATTTACGAGGGCTTTCTTTCACCTCACTTGAGGTGCAGCATTCCTCAAACCTTTTAGAATAAATCTAAACTGTTCACTACATTAGTCAAAATATCAAAACAATGATCAATTGAATCATGCACATGCACGTATCAAATGCCGGTATGTTATAGTGTAAATTGCTTCTTTCTCTCAGTGCACACACACATGCTCTCACATGTTCTTGCACTTGATTCATCCTGGCACTCACATAGTCACACAGACACATAGACACAAAGTCTGATCCACTGCAGCTGCACAGTGTTTTGTCTACGTCATGTCATGTTTGTAAGTCAGTCAAATGCAGGTATCATATGACCAAACTGAGGATTCAAATATGAAGCGGTTGTTTCTTTCAAATGTTCTTTCTTCAATTAATTTATCCACTGATCGACTCATAAAGGTTTTTTTTATTTTTTATTTATTAAACTTTACTCAAATCAAAATTATTATCAGTTATTTCCAGTTTAAGTTTAGAAATTAACTATTTAAAGCGATAATCAAATCATCAAAAGTTTCCAAAAAAATTCTAACCTCTTATAGTTCTTTCAAAATATTTTTTGTCCATAAATGACACACATACTTAAACTATAGGTTTGAATCATACTAACAAATGAACTCTAGAGTCCTCAAAGGAACCAAACCGTTCCCTAAAAGGATCTTAAAATCAATCATTTTAATTTTATTATCAATTATCACTACTGTATAATCCTTTATAGATCATGATCTCACTGCCATCAGCGCTAATGAATATGTATCAAGCCTCGTCATTGCTTTTCAAATCCAAGTTAGAAAATTATTTTTATTTAAAGACCTCAACAGACTGAATTAGGAATCAACTTCTTCATTTACTTCTTTACCACTTTGATTATTCATTCACTCTTTATTTTTTATTCCATTTTTCAACATTTAATTATTCCTGGTTTATGGATTCCATCAATTCAACATTCTTCTCAAAATATGCACCATTGCTATTTTTTGATTCCATTTTGGAGGTTACTTTAATTTATTTAAAAGCTTTTATCTTTTTACCTACTGTTACTTTTTATTGGTATAGGATTTTTCCAGCGCTATAATCTTATTCGGCGTAATGTTTTTCTTTAGAGTAATTTATTGTATTCAGTTGGTATCAGTTTGGTCTTTTTAATAGGAATATTTGTTTTCAATAACAATATTTTAAGACTTAGTTTTCCAAACCATTGAGTGTATTTTTCTGTTTATATTACCAAGTCAGAAGTCTCTTGAATCGACATTAATTCGATGTCAAGTCACTGGCTTCTCAGATGACTTTTATTAAGTTTTCTGTTTTCCTCCTGTCGATCAGAGATGGGAAGAGTGACGTGGAGGTTGGCCATGGTCCTGCATGTGGTTCCAGGTTTCTCCTCTGTGTTTCAGTATTGCGGGGGTTGCGAGGAATTTCCTTCTCCTCACACACAAACATTTTCGAGTGCAAACCACATAGAGGTTAATAGGAGTGAGGATTCTTGGACAGAGTATTGAGCTCCAGCGCTGGCGGCGGGGAAAGAGCTGGGAACAAGGCCTCTCCAGCAAAACTCCTCCAGCATTCTCAGCCTATAGCAGCTAAGGTTAATTATAGACTTTATCGTAAAAGTAAGGTTTTAAGATTGTTTTTAAACATAGAGAAGGTGTCTGCCCTCCGGACTGAATCCGGTAGTTGGTTCCACAGCAAAGGGGCTTTGAAAACTGAAGGCCCTGGCTCCAAATATACATTAAGAGATTTGTGGTATAACTAATAGTTCCGAGTTTAAAGATCGTAAGGTCCTAGAGGGTTGATTAGTTTGGATTAGATCTTTAATGTATGTTGGTGCTAGACCATGTAAGGCTTTATAGGTTAAGAGAAGGATTTTAAATTGTATTCTAAATTCTACAGGAAGCCAATGTAAGGAAGACAGCACAGTGGAAATGTGTTCGCGCCTCTTAGTCTTAGTCAGGACACGACTGTCAGAGTACTGAATGAGCTGAGAGACTTTTTAGAACATCCTGACAGAGGAGAGTTTCAGTATTCCAGCCTGGAGGTAACAAAAGCGTGGATGAGTTTCTCAGCAGCATCTAAAGGAAGAAGTGCCTGATTTTTTAAATGTTACGAAGGTGGAAGTAGGCAGTCCGTGAGATTTGTTTTATGTTTGAGTTAAATGACAAGTCCTCGTCAAAGCAGACACCCAGATTCTTTACAGTGGTGCTAGTAGCAGGAGAAAGTCCATTATGTAAAACTAGATCATTAGTTAATGATTGTCTTGAGATGTTGCGGACCAAATATTAAAACCTCAGTTTTTCCGAGTTCAGTAAGAGGACGTTTTTGGTCATCCAGGACTTGATATCTGTAATACAGGACTGTATTTGTGTTAGCTGATTTCTTTCATCTGGCTTCCTTGAAGTAGAGTTGGGTGTGAGCATAACAGTGAAAGTTTATAAGGTGTCTTCTGATCAAGTCCTATAGTGGGAGCATATAGATTGTGAATAGGATTGGACCAAGAACAGAACCTTGTGGGACACCATAGCTGACCTTAGTGTGTGTCGATGAGAGGTGGTTGACATGTACATAGTTCGTTCTATCCGACAGGTAAGATTTAAACCAGTTTAGAGCAGTTCCACGTATGCCTATGTGGTTTTCTAGCCTCTGTAGAAGGATTTGGTGGTCAACAGTGTCAAATGCAGCACTGAGATCTAGAAGAACAAGAACTGAAACATGGCCCTGATCAGAGTCCATCAGCAGGTTGTTACTAACTTTTACAAGGGCGTTCTCTGTGCTGTGGTGTTCCATTAACCACACTGAATCAGCTCAAATTGATCATTGTCATGGAGAAAATCACACAGCTGACTTTGTAACCACTTTCTCCAGAATTCTTTAAATGAAGACATGATTAGATATAGGCCTATAGTAAGTGAGAACCTCTGGATCAAGAGTGGGTTTTTAGCAGAGGTTTAATTACTGCAACTTTAAAAATCTGAGGCACATAGCCTGATTTCATTGACAAGTTAATAATGTCAAGTATGAAAGTGCTAAGTAAGGTGAACAGTTCTTTAAGTAGCCATGTAGGATCGATGACATGTTTTGGACTTTGAGGAGGAAACAACCCGGGACAGCTTTCGAGGACTCACTGGTAAAAAGGAGTCAAAATATAGATTCAAGATTCAAGATTCAAAGCGTTTATTGTCATAGGTACTACGTACCATGAAATTCTTACTTTGTACCCCCAACAAAAGTGCACCGTAAAAATAAAACTATATATATATCTATATATATACATACATATAACCATATATACATTTGAAAGAGTAAAAATATTAAAAAAAACAGAGCAACAAAAGTACAAGTAGTGTAAATAGTGCATGAGGTAGATGTGGTTTTAGCTGTTGAGGAGACTGATGGCGGTTGGAAAGAAAGAGCTTTTTAGTCTCTTTGTCCGCACTTCACACTCCTGTACCTGCGGCCTTGAGGGCAGGAGTGTGAACAGTCCGTGCTGGGGGTGCATGGGATCTTTGAGGATGGAGGCAGCTTTACTGTGGACCCTGCGGTGGTATATGCTCTGCAGGGAGGGCAGAGAAGTTCTGGTGACCCTCTCAGCTGTGTTCACCACTCTCTGAAGGCGTTTGCGGTCCGTCACAGTGCTGCTGAAAATACATGGGCGCCGTCCGGGAATCAAACCCGGAGCGCAAGAATGGGAATCTTGCATGTTGCTTCTATAAGTGATGAGTAATTGACATCATTTTTAACTCAATTATGATTTGATGATGTTTTCAGACTTAGGGCAAGACGTTCAAAAGTTATATTTAAGTGAAATCTTCTCTAAAAGTGATGTATTCAGACTGAGATTTATTTGAAGTACAAGCCCGTCACCTGGTGGGGGACCATGCCTGGTTCTTTTTTTTTTTTTTAATCAAGCTATAAGAAACATGAGAAACACCTATTTGAAGTTGTTTTCAAAAGTTACGTTTAAAGTTGTCTCAAACTGATGTTTTCAGACTGAGAGAAAGACGTTTTCCAAGATTCTGCTCAAACTCTAAATTTCAGGGTTCAAACTTCAAATAAAGGGTTTATATAGCTACATACATCAATTAATACCTGTAATAAACATAACATAATAAACACTTATTCTAAGCTGTTTTCAAAAGTTATGTTTAACCTGAAATATTGTCTCAAACTGATGTTCTCAGACTGAGAGAATGACGTTTTCCAAGATTCTGCTGGAGCTCTGAATAACAGTTTTCAAACATCAAATAAAGGGTTTATATAGCTATATATATCAATTTGCATCTGAAATAAACAAGAGAAAAACATATTCAAAGCTGTTTTCAAAAGTTATGTTTAACCTGAAAGATTGTCTCAAACTGATGTTCTCAGACTGAGAGAATGACGTTTTCTAAGATTCTGCTGGAGCTCTGAATAGCAGTTTTCAAACATCAAATAAAGGGTTTATATAGCTATATATATCAATTTGCATCTGAAATAAACAAGAGAAACACTTATTCGAAGCTGTTTTCAAAAGTTATGTTTAACCTGAAATATTGTCTCAAACTGATGTTCTCAGACTGAGAGAATGACGTTTTCTAAGATTCTGCTGGAGATCTGAATAGCAGTTTTCAAACATCAAATAAAGGGTTTATATAGCTATATATATCATTTTCCATCTGAAATAAACAAGAGAAACACTTATTCGAAGCTGTTTTCAAAAGTTATGTTTAACCTGAAATATTGTCTCAAACTGATCTTCTCAGACTGAGAGAATGACGTTTTCCAAGATTCTGCTGGAGCTCTGAATAACCGTTTTCAAACATCAAATAAAGGGTTGATATAGCTATATATATCAATTTGCATCTGAAATAAACAAGAGAAACACTTATTCGAAGCTGTTTTCAAAAGTTATGTTTAACCTGAAACATTGTCTCAAACTGATGTTCTCAGACTGAGAGAATGACGTTTTCTAAGATTCTGCTGGAGCTCTGAATAGCAGTTTTAAAACATCAAATAAAGGGTTTATATAGCTATATATATCAATTTGCATCTGAAATAAACAAGAGAAACATTTATTCGAAGCTGTTTTCAAAAGTTATGTTTAACATGAAATATTGTCTCAAACTGATCTTCTCAGACTGAGAGAATGACGTTTTCCAAGATTCTGCTGGAGCTCTGAATAACAGTTTTAAAACATCAAATAAAGGGTTTATATAGCTATATATATCAATTTGCATCTGAAATAAACAAGAGAAACACTTATTCGAAGCTGTTTTCAAAAGTTATGTTTAACCTGAAATATTGTCTCAAACTGATGTTCTCAGACTGAGAGAATGACGTTTTCTAAGATTCTGCTGGAGCTCTGAATAGCAGTTTTCAAACATCAAATAAAGGGTTTATATAGCTATATATATCAATTTGTATCTGAAATAAACAAGAGAAACACTTATTCGAAGCTGTTTTCAAAAGTTATGTTTAACCTGAAATATTGTCTCAAACTGATGTTCTCAGACCGAGAGAATGACGTTTTCTAAGATTCTGCTGGAGCTCTGAATAGCAGTTTTCAAACATCAAATAAAGGGTTTATATAGCTATATATATCAATTTGCATCTGAAATAAACAGGAGAAACACTTATTCGAAGCTGTTTTCAAAAGTTATGTTTAACCTGAAACATTGTCTCAAACTGATGTTCTCAGACTGAGAGAATGACGTTTTCTAAGATTCTGCTGGAGCTCTGAATAGCAGTTTTCAAACATCAAATAAAGGGTTTATATAGCTATATATATCAATTTGCATCTGAAATAAACAAGAGAAACATTTATTCGAAGCTGTTTTCAAAAGTTATGTTTAACCTGAAATATTGTCTCAAACTGATCTTCTCAGACTGAGAGAATGACGTTTTCCAAGATTCTGCTGGAGCTCTGAATAACAGTTTTAAAACATCAAATAAAGGGTTTATATAGCTATATATATCAATTTGCATCTGAAATAAACAAGAGAAACACTTATTCGAAGCTGTTTTCAAAAGTTATGTTTAACCTGAAATATTGTCTCAAACTGATGTTCTCAGACTAAGAGAATGAAGTTTTCCAAGATTCTGCTGGAGCTCTGAATAGCAGTTTTCAAACATCAAATAAAGGGTTTATATAGCTATATATATCAATTTGCATCTGAAATAAACAAGAGAAACACTTATTTGAAGCTGTTTTCAAAAGTTATGTTTAACCTGAAATATTGTCTCAAACTGATGTTCTCAGACTGAGAGAATGACGTTTTCTAAGATTCTGCTGGAGCTCTGAATAGCAGTTTTCAAACATCAAATAAAGGGTTTATATAGCTATATATATATATCAATTTGCATCTGAAATAACAAAAGAAAAACTTATTCAAAGCTGTTTTCAAAAGTTATGTTTAACCTGAAATATTGTCTCAAACTGATGTTCTCAGACCGAGAGAATGACGTTTTCCAAGATTCTGCTGGAGCTCTGAATAGCAGTTTTCAAACATCAAATAAAGGGTTTATATAGCTATATATATCAATTTGCATCTGAAATAAACAAGAGAAACACTTATTCGAAGCTGGTTTCAAAAGTTATGTTTAACCTGAAATATTGTCTCAAACTGATGTTCTCAGACCGAGAGAATGACGTTTTCTAAGATTCTGCTGAAGCTCTGAATAGCAGTTTTCAAAGATCAAATAAAGGGTTTATATAGCTATATATATCAATTTGCATCTGAAATAAACAAGAGAAACACTTATTCGAAGCTGTTTTCAAAAGTTATGTTTAACCTGAAATATTGTCTCAAACTGATTGTTCTCAGACTGAGAGAATGACGTTTTCCAAGATTCTGCTGGAGCTCTGAATAGCAGTTTTCAAACATCAAATAAAGGGTTTATATGGCTATATATATCAATTTGCATCTGAAAAAAACAAGAGAAACACTTATTCGAAGCTGTTTTCAAAAGTTATGTTTAACATGAAATATTGTCTCAAACTGATGTTAAACGGTTTATATAGCTATATATATCAATTTGCATCTGAAATAAACAAGAGAAACACTTATTCGAAGCTGTTTTCAAAAGTTATGTTTAACCTGAAATATTGTCTCAAACTGATGTTCTCAGACTGAGAGAATGACGTTTTCCAAGATTCTGCTGGAGCTCTGAATAACAGTTTTCAAACATCAAATAAAGGGTTTATATAGCTATATATATCAATTTGCATCTGAAATAAACAAGAGAAACACTTATTCGAAGCTGTTTTCAAAGGATATGTTTAAATGAGAGCTTCTCTAAATGTGATGTATTCAGACTGAGATGTATTTGATGTCCAATCCCGCCACCTTGTGGTTCTTCTTTTTTATCAATATTTCTCTTTTTTTTTCCACAATGCAATTCCCCCAAGCACCATACCTGGTGCACAAACCAAACACCACCATGTCTTCTCCTTTGAATTTGATTGACAGGTCCACCAGAACGGTCTTGTAGATACAGCATTGCGTTGTCTAGTCCGAGCGAGTCTCAGAATGTTTTCACAGTCTTGGAAGTAGTGAACGCGGGCTAAGATGCTGCTGGAGCTCTGAATAACAGTTTTCAAACATCAAATAAAGGGTTTATATAGCTATATATATCAATTTGCATCTGAAATAAACAAGAGAAAAACATATTCAAAGCTGTTTTCAAAAGTTATTTTTAACCTGAAATATTGTCTCAAACTGATGTTCTCAGACTGAGAGAATGACGTTTTCTAAGATTCTGCTGGAGCTCTGAATAGCAGTTTTCAAACTTCAAATAAAGGGTTTATATAGCTATATATATCAATTTGCATCTGAAATAAACAAGAGAAACACTTATTCGAAGCTGTTTTCAAAAGTTATGTTTAACCTGAAACATTGTCTCAAACTGATGTTCTCAGACTGAGAGAATGACGTTTTCTAAGATTCTGCTGGAGCTCTGAATAGCAGTTTTCAAACATCAAATAAAGGGTTTATATAGCTATATATATCAATTTGCATCTGAAATAAACAAGAGAAACATTTATTCGAAGCTGTTTTCAAAAGTTATGTTTAACCTGAAATATTGTCTCAAACTGATCTTCTCAGACTGAGAGAATGACGTTTTCCAAGATTCTGCTGGAGCTCTGAATAACAGTTTTAAAACATCAAATAAAGGGTTTATATAGCTATATATATCAATTTGCATCTGAAATAAACAAGAGAAACACTTATTCGAAGCTGTTTTCAAAAGTTATGTTTAACCTGAAATATTGTCTCAAACTGATGTTCTCAGACTGAGAGAATGACGTTTTCTAAGATTCTGCTGGAGCTCTGAATAGCAGTTTTCAAACATCAAATAAAGGGTTTATATAGCTATATATATCAATTTGCATCTGAAATAAACAAGAGAAACACTTATTCGAAGCTGTTTTCAAAAGTTATGTTTAACCTGAAACATTGTCTCAAACTGATGTTCTCAGACTGAGAGAATGACGTTTTCTAAGATTCTGCTGGAGCTCTGAATAGCAGTTTTCAAACATCAAATAAAGGGTTTATATAGCTATATATATCAATTTGCATCTGAAATAAACAAGAGAAACATTTATTCGAAGCTGTTTTCAAAAGTTATGTTTAACCTGAAATATTGTCTCAAACTGATCTTCTCAGACTGAGAGAATGACGTTTTCCAAGATTCTGCTGGAGCTCTGAATAACAGTTTTAAAACATCAAATAAAGGGTTTATATAGCTATATATATCAATTTGCATCTGAAATAAACAAGAGAAACACTTATTCAAAGCTGTTTTCAAAAGTTATGTTTAACCTGAAATATTGTCTCAAACTGATGTTCTCAGACTGAGAGAATGACGTTTTCTAAGATTCTGCTGGAGCTCTGAATAGCAGTTTTCAAACATCAAATAAAGGATTCATATAGCTATATATATCAATTTGCATCTGAAATAAACAAGAGAAAAACTTATTCAAAGCTGTTTTCAAAAGTTATGTTTAACCTGAAACATTGTCTCAAACTGATGTTCTCAGACTGAGAGAATGACGTTTTCTAAGATTCTGCTGGAGCTCTGAATAGCAGTTTTCAAACATCAAATAAAGGGTTTATATAGCTATATATATCAATTTGCATCTGAAATAAACAAGAGAAACATTTATTCGAAGCTTTTTTCAAAAGTTATGTTTAACCTGAAATATTGTCTCAAACTGATCTTCTCAGACTGAGAGAATGACGTTTTCCAAGATTCTGCTGGAGCTCTGAATAACAGTTTTAAAACATCAAATAAAGGGTTTATATAGCTATATATATCAATTTGCATCTGAAATAAACAAGAGAAACACTTATTCGAAGCTGTTTTCAAAAGTTATGTTTAACCTGAAATATTGTCTCAAACTGATGTTCTCAGACTGAGAGAATGACGTTTTCTAAGATTCTGCTGGAGCTCTGAATAGCAGTTTTCAAACATCAAATAAAGGGTTTATATAGCTATATATATCAATTTGCATCTGAAATAAACAAGAGAAACACTTATTCGAAGCTGTTTTCAAAAATTATGTTTAACCTGAAATATTGTCTCAAACTGATGTTCTCAGACCGAGAGAATGAAGTTTTCTAAGATTCTGCTGTAGCTCTGAATAGCAGTTTTCAAACATCAAATAAAGGGTTTATATAGCTATATATAACAATTTGCATCTGAAATAAACAAGAGAAACATTTATTCGAAGCTGTTTTCAAAAGTTATGTTTAACCTGAAATATTGTCTCAAACTGATGTTCTCAGACTGAGAGAATGACGTTTTCTAAGATTCTGCTGGAGCTCTGAATAGCAGTTTTCAAACATCAAATAAAGGGTTTATATAGCTATATATATCAATTTGCATCTGAAATAAACAAGAGAAACATTTATTCGAAGCTGTTTTCAAAAGTTATGTTTAACCTGAAATATTGTCTCAAACTGATCTTCTCAGACTGAGAGAATGACGTTTTCCAAGATTCTGCTGGAGCTCTGAATAACAGTTTTAAAACATCAAATAAAGGGTTTATATAGCTATATATATCAATTTGCATCTGAAATAAACAAGAGAAACACTTATTCAAAGCTGTTTTCAAAAGTTATGTTTAACCTGAAATATTGTCTCAAACTGATGTTCTCAGACTGAGAGAATGACGTTTTCTAAGATTCTGCTTGAGCTCTGAATAGCAGTTTTCAAACATCAAATAAAGGATTCATATAGCTATATATATCAATTTGCATCTGAAATAAACAAGAGAAAAACTTATTCAAAGCTGTTTTCAAAAGTTATGTTTAACCTGAAACATTGTCTCAAACTGATGTTCTCAGACTGAGAGAATGACGTTTTCTAAGATTCTGCTGGAGCTCTGAATAGCAGTTTTCAAACATCAAATAAAGGGTTTATATAGCTATATATATCAATTTGCATCTGAAATAAACAAGAGAAACATTTATTCGAAGCTTTTTTCAAAAGTTATGTTTAACCTGAAATATTGTCTCAAACTGATCTTCTCAGACTGAGAGAATGACGTTTTCCAAGATTCTGCTGGAGCTCTGAATAACAGTTTTAAAACATCAAATAAAGGGTTTATATAGCTATATATATCAATTTGCATCTGAAATAAACAAGAGAAACACTTATTCGAAGCTGTTTTCAAAAGTTATGTTTAACCTGAAATATTGTCTCAAACTGATGTTCTCAGACTGAGAGAATGACGTTTTCTAAGATTCTGCTGGAGCTCTGAATAGCAGTTTTCAAACATCAAATAAAGGGTTTATATAGCTATATATATCAATTTGCATCTGAAATAAACAAGAGAAACACTTATTCGAAGCTGTTTTCAAAAATTATGTTTAACCTGAAATATTGTCTCAAACTGATGTTCTCAGACCGAGAGAATGAAGTTTTCTAAGATTCTGCTGTAGCTCTGAATAGCAGTTTTCAAACATCAAATAAAGGGTTTATATAGCTATATATAACAATTTGCATCTGAAATAAACAAGAGAAACATTTATTCGAAGCTGTTTTCAAAAGTTATGTTTAACCTGAAATATTGTCTCAAACTGATCTTCACAGGCTGAGAGAATGACGTTTTCCAAGATTCTGCTGGAGCTCTGAATAGCAGTTTTCAAACATCAAATAAAGGGTTTATATAGCTATATATATCAATTTGCATCTGAAATAAACAAGAGAAACACTTATTTCGAAGCTGTTTTCAAAGGATATGTTTAAGTGAGACCTTCTCTAAATGTGATGTATTCAGACTGAGATGTATTTGATGTCCAATCCCGCCACCTTGTGGTTCTTCTTTTTTATCAACATTTCTCTTTTTTTTTCCACAATGCAATTCCCCCAAGCACCCTACCTGGTGCACAAACCAAACACCACCATGTCTTCTCCTTTGAATTTGATTGACAGGTCCACCAGAACGGTCTTGTAGATACAGCATTGCGTTGTCTAGTCCGAGCGAGTCTCAGAATGTTTTCACAGTCTTGGAAGTAGTGAACGCGGGCTAAGATGCTGCTGGAGCTCTGAATAACAGTTTTCAAACATCAAATAAAGGGTTTATATAGCTATATATATCAATTTGCATCTGAAATAAACAAGAGAAAAACATATTCAAAGCTGTTTTCAAAAGTTATTTTTAACCTGAAATATTGTCTCAAACTGATGTTCTCAGACTGAGAGAATGACGTTTTCTAAGATTCTGCTGGAGCTCTGAATAGCAGTTTTCAAACTTCAAATAAAGGGTTTATATAGCTATATATATCAATTTGCATCTGAAATAAACAAGAGAAACACTTATTCGAAGCTGTTTTCAAAAGTTATGTTTAACCTGAAACATTGTCTCAAACTGATGTTCTCAGACTGAGAGAATGACGTTTTCTAAGATTCTGCTGGAGCTCTGAATAGCAGTTTTCAAACATCAAATAAAGGGTTTATATAGCTATATATATCAATTTGCATCTGAAATAAACAAGAGAAACATTTATTCGAAGCTGTTTTCAAAAGTTATGTTTAACCTGAAATATTGTCTCAAACTGATCTTCTCAGACTGAGAGAATGACGTTTTCCAAGATTCTGCTGGAGCTCTGAATAACAGTTTTAAAACATCAAATAAAGGGTTTATATAGCTATATATATCAATTTGAATCTGAAATAAACAAGAGAAACACTTATTCGAAGCTGTTTTCAAAAGTTATGTTTAACCTGAAATATTGTCTCAAACTGATGTTCTCAGACTGAGAGAATGACGTTTTCTAAGATTCTGCTGGAGCTCTGAATAGCAGTTTTCAAACATCAAATAAAGGGTTTATATAGCTATATATATCAATTTGCATCTGAAATAAACAAGAGAAACACTTATTCGAAGCTGTTTTCAAAAGTTATGTTTAACCTGAAACATTGTCTCAAACTGATGTTCTCAGACTGAGAGAATGACGTTTTCTAAGATTCTGCTGGAGCTCTGAATAGCAGTTTTCAAACATCAAATAAAGGGTTTATATAGCTATATATATCAATTTGCATCTGAAATAAACAAGAGAAACATTTATTCGAAGCTGTTTTCAAAAGTTATGTTTAACCTGAAATATTGTCTCAAACTGATCTTCTCAGACTGAGAGAATGACGTTTTCCAAGATTCTGCTGGAGCTCTGAATAACAGTTTTAAAACATCAAATAAAGGGTTTATATAGCTATATATATCAATTTGCATCTGAAATAAACAAGAGAAACACTTATTCAAAGCTGTTTTCAAAAGTTATGTTTAACCTGAAATATTGTCTCAAACTGATGTTCTCAGACTGAGAGAATGACGTTTTCTAAGATTCTGCTGGAGCTCTGAATAGCAGTTTTCAAACATCAAATAAAGGATTCATATAGCTATATATATCAATTTGCATCTGAAATAAACAAGAGAAAAACTTATTCAAAGCTGTTTTCAAAAGTTATGTTTAACCTGAAACATTGTCTCAAACTGATGTTCTCAGACTGAGAGAATGACGTTTTCTAAGATTCTGCTGGAGCTCTGAATAGCAGTTTTCAAACATCAAATAAAGGGTTTATATAGCTATATATATCAATTTGCATCTGAAATAAACAAGAGAAACATTTATTCGAAGCTTTTTTCAAAAGTTATGTTTAACCTGAAATATTGTCTCAAACTGATCTTCTCAGACTGAGAGAATGACGTTTTCCAAGATTCTGCTGGAGCTCTGAATAACAGTTTTAAAACATCAAATAAAGGGTTTATATAGCTATATATATCAATTTGCATCTGAAATAAACAAGAGAAACACTTATTCGAAGCTGTTTTCAAAAGTTATGTTTAACCTGAAATATTGTCTCAAACTGATGTTCTCAGACTGAGAGAATGACGTTTTCTAAGATTCTGCTGGAGCTCTGAATAGCAGTTTTCAAACATCAAATAAAGGGTTTATATAGCTATATATATCAATTTGCATCTGAAATAAACAAGAGAAACACTTATTCGAAGCTGTTTTCAAAAATTATGTTTAACCTGAAATATTGTCTCAAACTGATGTTCTCAGACCGAGAGAATGAAGTTTTCTAAGATTCTGCTGTAGCTCTGAATAGCAGTTTTCAAACATCAAATAAAGGGTTTATATAGCTATATATAACAATTTGCATCTGAAATAAACAAGAGAAACATTTATTCGAAGCTGTTTTCAAAAGTTATGTTTAACCTGAAATATTGTCTCAAACTGATGTTCTCAGACTGATAGAATGACGTTTTCTAAGATTCTGCTGGAGCTCTGAATAGCAGTTTTCAAACATCAAATAAAGGGTTTATATAGCTATATATATCAATTTGCATCTGAAATAAACAAGAGAAACATTTATTCGAAGCTGTTTTCAAAAGTTATGTTTAACCTGAAATATTGTCTCAAACTGATCTTCTCAGACTGAGAGAATGACGTTTTCCAAGATTCTGCTGGAGCTCTGAATAACAGTTTTAAAACATCAAATAAAGGGTTTATATAGCTATATATATCAATTTGCATCTGAAATAAACAAGAGAAACACTTATTCAAAGCTGTTTTCAAAAGTTATGTTTAACCTGAAATATTGTCTCAAACTGATGTTCTCAGACTGAGAGAATGACGTTTTCTAAGATTCTGCTGGAGCTCTGAATAGCAGTTTTCAAACATCAAATAAAGGATTCATATAGCTATATATATCAATTTGCATCTGAAATAAACAAGAGAAAAACTTATTCAAAGCTGTTTTCAAAAGTTATGTTTAACCTGAAACATTGTCTCAAACTGATGTTCTCAGACTGAGAGAATGACGTTTTCTAAGATTCTGCTGGAGCTCTGAATAGCAGTTTTCAAACATCAAATAAAGGGTTTATATAGCTATATATATCAATTTGCATCTGAAATAAACAAGAGAAACATTTATTCGAAGCTTTTTTCAAAAGTTATGTTTAACCTGAAATATTGTCTCAAACTGATCTTCTCAGACTGAGAGAATGACGTTTTCCAAGATTCTGCTGGAGCTCTGAATAACAGTTTTAAAACATCAAATAAAGGGTTTATATAGCTATATATATCAATTTGCATCTGAAATAAACAAGAGAAACACTTATTCGAAGCTGTTTTCAAAAGTTATGTTTAACCTGAAATATTGTCTCAAACTGATGTTCTCAGACTGAGAGAATGACGTTTTCTAAGATTCTGCTGGAGCTCTGAATAGCAGTTTTCAAACATCAAATAAAGGGTTTATATAGCTATATATATCAATTTGCATCTGAAATAAACAAGAGAAACACTTATTCGAAGCTGTTTTCAAAAATTATGTTTAACCTGAAATATTGTCTCAAACTGATGTTCTCAGACCGAGAGAATGAAGTTTTCTAAGATTCTGCTGTAGCTCTGAATAGCAGTTTTCAAACATCAAATAAAGGGTTTATATAGCTATATATAACAATTTGCATCTGAAATAAACAAGAGAAACATTTATTCGAAGCTGTTTTCAAAAGTTATGTTTAACCTGAAATATTGTCTCAAACTGATCTTCACAGGCTGAGAGAATGACGTTTTCCAAGATTCTGCTGGAGCTCTGAATAGCAGTTTTCAAACATCAAATAAAGGGTTTATATAGCTATATATATCAATTTGCATCTGAAATAAACAAGAGAAACACTTATTTCGAAGCTGTTTTCAAAGGATATGTTTAAGTGAGACCTTCTCTAAATGTGATGTATTCAGACTGAGATGTATTTGATGTCCAATCCCGCCACCTTGTGGTTCTTCTTTTTTATCAACATTTCTCTTTTTTTTTCCACAATGCAATTCCCCCAAGCACCCTACCTGGTGCACAAACCAAACACCACCATGTCTTCTCCTTTGAATTTGATTGACAGGTCCACCAGAACGGTCTTGTAGATACAGCATTGCGTTGTCTAGTCCGAGCGAGTCTCAGAATGTTTTCACAGTCTTGGAAGTAGTGAACGCGGGCTAAGATGCTGCTGGAGCTCTGAATAACAGTTTTCAAACATCAAATAAAGGGTTTATATAGCTATATATATCAATTTGCATCTGAAATAAACAAGAGAAAAACATATTCAAAGCTGTTTTCAAAAGTTATTTTTAACCTGAAATATTGTCTCAAACTGATGTTCTCAGACTGAGAGAATGACGTTTTCTAAGATTCTGCTGGAGCTCTGAATAGCAGTTTTCAAACTTCAAATAAAGGGTTTATATAGCTATATATATCAATTTGCATCTGAAATAAACAAGAGAAACACTTATTCGAAGCTGTTTTCAAAAGTTATGTTTAACCTGAAACATTGTCTCAAACTGATGTTCTCAGACTGAGAGAATGACGTTTTCTAAGATTCTGCTGGAGCTCTGAATAGCAGTTTTCAAACATCAAATAAAGGGTTTATATAGCTATATATATCAATTTGCATCTGAAATAAACAAGAGAAACATTTATTCGAAGCTGTTTTCAAAAGTTATGTTTAACCTGAAATATTGTCTCAAACTGATCTTCTCAGACTGAGAGAATGACGTTTTCCAAGATTCTGCTGGAGCTCTGAATAACAGTTTTAAAACATCAAATAAAGGGTTTATATAGCTATATATATCAATTTGCATCTGAAATAAACAAGAGAAACACTTATTCGAAGCTGTTTTCAAAAGTTATGTTTAACCTGAAATATTGTCTCAAACTGATGTTCTCAGACTGAGAGAATGACGTTTTCTAAGATTCTGCTGGAGCTCTGAATAGCAGTTTTCAAACATCAAATAAAGGGTTTATATAGCTATATATATCAATTTGCATCTGAAATAAACAAGAGAAACACTTATTCGAAGCTGTTTTCAAAAGTTATGTTTAACCTGAAACATTGTCTCAAACTGATGTTCTCAGACTGAGAGAATGACGTTTTCTAAGATTCTGCTGGAGCTCTGAATAGCAGTTTTCAAACATCAAATAAAGGGTTTATATAGCTATATATATCAATTTGCATCTGAAATAAACAAGAGAAACATTTATTCGAAGCTGTTTTCAAAAGTTATGTTTAACCTGAAATATTGTCTCAAACTGATCTTCTCAGACTGAGAGAATGACGTTTTCCAAGATTCTGCTGGAGCTCTGAATAACAGTTTTAAAACATCAAATAAAGGGTTTATATAGCTATATATATCAATTTGCATCTGAAATAAACAAGAGAAACACTTATTCAAAGCTGTTTTCAAAAGTTATGTTTAACCTGAAATATTGTCTCAAACTGATGTTCTCAGACTGAGAGAATGACGTTTTCTAAGATTCTGCTGGAGCTCTGAATAGCAGTTTTCAAACATCAAATAAAGGATTCATATAGCTATATATATCAATTTGCATCTGAAATAAACAAGAGAAAAACTTATTCAAAGCTGTTTTCAAAAGTTATGTTTAACCTGAAACATTGTCTCAAACTGATGTTCTCAGACTGAGAGAATGACGTTTTCTAAGATTCTGCTGGAGCTCTGAATAGCAGTTTTCAAACATCAAATAAAGGGTTTATATAGCTATATATATCAATTTGCATCTGAAATAAACAAGAGAAACATTTATTCGAAGCTTTTTTCAAAAGTTATGTTTAACCTGAAATATTGTCTCAAACTGATCTTCTCAGACTGAGAGAATGACGTTTTCCAAGATTCTGCTGGAGCTCTGAATAACAGTTTTAAAACATCAAATAAAGGGTTTATATAGCTATATATATCAATTTGCATCTGAAATAAACAAGAGAAACACTTATTCGAAGCTGTTTTCAAAAGTTATGTTTAACCTGAAATATTGTCTCAAACTGATGTTCTCAGACTGAGAGAATGACGTTTTCTAAGATTCTGCTGGAGCTCTGAATAGCAGTTTTCAAACATCAAATAAAGGGTTTATATAGCTATATATATCAATTTGCATCTGAAATAAACAAGAGAAACACTTATTCGAAGCTGTTTTCAAAAATTATGTTTAACCTGAAATATTGTCTCAAACTGATGTTCTCAGACCGAGAGAATGAAGTTTTCTAAGATTCTGCTGTAGCTCTGAATAGCAGTTTTCAAACATCAAATAAAGGGTTTATATAGCTATATATAACAATTTGCATCTGAAATAAACAAGAGAAACATTTATTCGAAGCTGTTTTCAAAAGTTATGTTTAACCTGAAATATTGTCTCAAACTGATGTTCTCAGACTGAGAGAATGACGTTTTCTAAGATTCTGCTGGAGCTCTGAATAGCAGTTTTCAAACATCAAATAAAGGGTTTATATAGCTATATATATCAATTTGCATCTGAAATAAACAAGAGAAACATTTATTCGAAGCTGTTTTCAAAAGTTATGTTTAACCTGAAATATTGTCTCAAACTGATCTTCTCAGACTGAGAGAATGACGTTTTCCAAGATTCTGCTGGAGCTCTGAATAACAGTTTTAAAACATCAAATAAAGGGTTTATATAGCTATATATATCAATTTGCATCTGAAATAAACAAGAGAAACACTTATTCAAAGCTGTTTTCAAAAGTTATGTTTAACCTGAAATATTGTCTCAAACTGATGTTCTCAGACTGAGAGAATGACGTTTTCTAAGATTCTGCTGGAGCTCTGAATAGCAGTTTTCAAACATCAAATAAAGGATTCATATAGCTATATATATCAATTTGCATCTGAAATAAACAAGAGAAAAACTTATTCAAAGCTGTTTTCAAAAGTTATGTTTAACCTGAAACATTGTCTCAAACTGATGTTCTCAGACTGAGAGAATGACGTTTTCTAAGATTCTGCTGGAGCTCTGAATAGCAGTTTTCAAACATCAAATAAAGGGTTTATATAGCTATATATATCAATTTGCATCTGAAATAAACAAGAGAAACATTTATTCAAAGCTTTTTTCAAAAGTTATGTTTAACCTGAAATATTGTCTCAAACTGATCTTCTCAGACTGAGAGAATGACGTTTTCCAAGATTCTGCTGGAGCTCTGAATAACAGTTTTAAAACATCAAATAAAGGGTTTATATAGCTATATATATCAATTTGCATCTGAAATAAACAAGAGAAACACTTATTCGAAGCTGTTTTCAAAAGTTATGTTTAACCTGAAATATTGTCTCAAACTGATGTTCTCAGACTGAGAGAATGACGTTTTCTAAGATTCTGCTGGAGCTCTGAATAGCAGTTTTCAAACATCAAATAAAGGGTTTATATAGCTATATATATCAATTTGCATCTGAAATAAACAAGAGAAACACTTATTCGAAGCTGTTTTCAAAAATTATGTTTAACCTGAAATATTGTCTCAAACTGATGTTCTCAGACCGAGAGAATGAAGTTTTCTAAGATTCTGCTGTAGCTCTGAATAGCAGTTTTCAAACATCAAATAAAGGGTTTATATAGCTATATATAACAATTTGCATCTGAAATAAACAAGAGAAACATTTATTCGAAGCTGTTTTCAAAAGTTATGTTTAACCTGAAATATTGTCTCAAACTGATCTTCACAGGCTGAGAGAATGACGTTTTCCAAGATTCTGCTGGAGCTCTGAATAGCAGTTTTCAAACATCAAATAAAGGGTTTATATAGCTATATATATCAATTTGCATCTGAAATAAACAAGAGAAACACTTATTTCGAAGCTGTTTTCAAAGGATATGTTTAAGTGAGACCTTCTCTAAATGTGATGTATTCAGACTGAGATGTATTTGATGTCCAATCCCGCCACCTTGTGGTTCTTCTTTTTTATCAACATTTCTCTTTTTTTTTCCACAATGCAATTCCCCCAAGCACCCTACCTGGTGCACAAACCAAACACCACCATGTCTTCTCCTTTGAATTTGATTGACAGGTCCACCAGAACGGTCTTGTAGATACAGCATTGCGTTGTCTAGTCCGAGCGAGTCTCAGAATGTTTTCACAGTCTTGGAAGTAGTGAACGCGGGCTAAGATGCTGCTGGAGCTCTGAATAACAGTTTTCAAACATCAAATAAAGGGTTTATATAGCTATATATATCAATTTGCATCTGAAATAAACAAGAGAAAAACATATTCAAAGCTGTTTTCAAAAGTTATGTTTAACCTGAAATATTGTCTCAAACTGATGTTCTCAGACTGAGAGAATGACGTTTTCTAAGATTCTGCTGGAGCTCTGAATAGCAGTTTTCAAACATCAAATAAAGGGTTTATATAGCTATATATAACAATTTGCATCTGAAATAAACAAGAGAAACATTTTTTCGAAGCTGTTTTCAAAAGTTATGTTTAACCTGAAATATTGTCTCAAACTGATGTTCTCAGACCGAGAGAATGAAGTTTTCTAAGATTCTGCTGGAGCTCTGAATAGCAGTTTTCAAACATCAAATAAAGGGTTTATATAGCTATATATAACAATTTGCATCTGAAATAAACAAGAGAAACATTTATTCGAAGCTGTTTTCAAAAGTTATGTTTAACCTGAAATATTGTCTCAAACTGATCTTCACAGGCTGAGAGAATGACGTTTTCCAAGATTCTGCTGGAGCTCTGAATAGCAGTTTTCAAACATCAAATAAAGGGTTTATATAGCTATATGTAACAATTTGCATCTGAAATAAACAAGAGAAACATTTATTCGAAGCTGTTTTCAAAAGTTATGTTTAACCTGAAATATTGTCTCAAACTGATCTTCACAGACTGAGAGAATGACGTTTTCCAAGATTCTGCTGGAGCTCTGAATAGCAGTTTTCAAACATCAAATAAAGGGTTTATATAGCTATATATATCATTTTCCATCTGAAATAAACAAGAGAAACACTTATTCGAAGCTGTTTTCAAAAGTTATGGTTAACCTGAAATATTGTCTCAAACTGATGTTCTCAGACTGAGAGAATGACGTTTTCTAAGATTCTGCTGGAGCTCTGAATAGCAGTTTTCAAACATCAAATAAAGGGTTTATATAGCTATATATATCAATTTGCATCTGAAATAAACAAGAGAAACACTTATTCGAAGCTGTTTTCAAAGGATATGTTTAAGTGAGACCTTCTCTAAATGTGATGTATTCAGACTGAGATGTATTTGATGTCCAATCCCGCCACCTTGTGGTTCTTCTTTTTTATCAACATTTCTCTTTTTTTTTCCACAATGCAATTCCCCCAAGTACCCTACCTGGTGCACAAACCAAACACCACCATGTCTTCTCCTTTGAATTTGATTGACAGGTCCACCAGAACGGTCTTGTAGATACAGCATTGCGTTGTCTAGTCCGAGCGAGTCTCAGAATGTTTTCACAGTCTTGGAAGTAGTGAACGCGGGCTAAGATGCTGCTGGAGCTCTGAATAACAGTTTTCAAACATCAAATAAAGGGTTTATATAGCTATATATATCAATTTGCATCTGAAATAAACAACAGAAAAACATATTCAAAGCTGTTTTCAAAAGTTATGTTTAACCTGAAATATTGTCTCAAACTGATGTTCTCAGACCGAGAGAATGACGTTTTCTAAGATTCTGCTGGAGCTCTGAATAGCAGCTTTCAAACATCAAATAAAGGGTTTATATAGCTATATATATCAATTTGCATCTGAAATAAACAAGAGAAACACTTATTCGAAGCTGTTTTCAAAGGATATGTTTAACCTGAAATATTGTCTCAAACTGATCTTCACAGGCTGAGAGAATGACGTTTTCCAAGATTCTGCTGAAGCTCTGAATAGCAGATTTCAAACATCAAATAAAGGGTTTATATAGCTATATATATCAATTTGCATCTGAAATAAACAAGAGAAACACTTATTCGAAGCTGTTTTCAAAAGTTATGTTTAACATGAAATACTGTCTCAAACTGATGTTCTCAGACTGGGAGAATGACGTTTTCCAAGATTCTGCTGGAGCTCTGAATAACAGTTTTCAAACATCAAATAAAGGGTTTATATAGCTATATATATCAATTTGCATCTGAAATAAACAAGAGAAACACTTATTCGAAGCTGTTTTCAAAAGTTATGTTTAACCTGAAATATTGTCTCAAACTGATGTTCTCAGACTAAGAGAATGAAGTTTTCCAAGATTCTGCTGGAGCTCTGAATAGCAGTTTTCAAACATCAAATAAAGGGTTTATATAGCTATATATATCAATTTGCATCTGAAATAAACAAGAGAAACACTTATTCGAAGCTGTTTTCAAAAGTTATGTTTAACCTGAAATATTGTCTCAAACTGATGTTCTCAGACTGAGAGAATGACGTTTTCTAAGATTCTGCTGGAGCTCTGAATAGCAGTTTTCAAACATCAAATAAAGGGTTTATATAGCTATATATAACAATTTGCATCTGAAATAAACAAGAGAAACATTTATTCGAAGCTGTTTTCAAAAGTTATGTTTAACCTGAAATATTGTCTCAAACTGATCTTCTCAGACTGAGAGAATGACGTTTTCCAAGATTCTGCTGGAGCTCTGAATAACCGTTTTCAAACATCAAATAAAGGGTTGATATAGCTATATATATCAATTTGCATCTGAAATAAACAAGAGAAACACTTATTCGAAGCTGTTTTCAAAAGTTATGTTTAACCTGAAATATTGTCTCAAACTGATGTTCTCAGACTGAGAGAATGACGTTTTCCAAGATTCTGCTGGAGCTCTGAATAGCAGTTTTCAAACATCAAATAAAGGGTTTATATAGCTATATATATCAATTTGCATCTGAAATAAACAAGAGAAACACTTATTCGAAGCTGTTTTCAAAAGTTATGTTTAACCTGAAATATTGTCTCAAACTGATGTTCTCAGACTGAGAGAATGATGTTTTCCAAGATTCTGCTGGAGCTCTGAATAGCAGTTTTCAAACATCAAATAAAGGGTTTATATAGCTATATATATCATTTTCCATCTGAAATAAACAAGAGAAACACTTATTCGAAGCTGTTTTCAAAAGTTATGGTTAACCTGAAATATTGTCTCAAACTGATGTTCTCAGACTAAGAGAATGAAGTTTTCCAAGATTCTGCTGGAGCTCTGAATAGCAGTTTTCAAACATCAAATAAAGGGTTTATATAGCTATATATATCAATTTGCATCTGAAATAAACAAGAGAAACATTTATTCCAAGCTGTTTTCAAAAGTTATGTTTAACCTGAAATATTGTCTCAAATTGATGTTCTGAGACTGAGAGAATGACGTTTTCTAAGATTCTGCTGGAGCTCTGTATAGCAGTTTTCAAACATCAAATAAAGGGTTTATATAGCTATATATATCAATTTGCATCTGAAATAAACAAGAAAAAAACGTATTCAAAGCTGTTTTCATATGTTATGTTTAACCTGAAATATTGTCTCAAACTGATGTTCTCAGACTGAGAGAATGACGTTTTCTAAGATTCTGCTGGAGCTCTGAATAGCAGTTTTCAAACATCAAATAAAGGGTTTGTATAGCTATATATATCAATTTGCATCTGAAATAAACAAGAGAAACACTTATTCGAAGCTGTTTTCAAAAGTTATGTTTAACCTGAAACATTGTCTCAAACTGATGTTCTCAGACTGAGAGAATGACGTTTTCTAAGATTCTGCTGGAGCTCTGAATAACCGTTTTCAAACATCAAATAAAGGGTTGATATAGCTATATATATCAATTTGCATCTGAAATAAACAAGAGAAACACTTATTCGAAGCTGTTTTCAAAAGTTATGTTTAACCTGAAATATTGTCTCAAACTGATGTTCTCAGACCGAGAGAATGACGTTTTCTAAGATTCTGCTGGAGCTCTGAATAGCAGTTTTCAAACATCAAATAAAGGGTTTATATAGCTATATATATCAATTTGCATCTGAAATAAACAAGAGAAACACTTATTCGAAGCTGTTTTCAAAAGTTATGTTTAACCTGAAATATTGTCTCAAACTGATGTTCTCAGACCGAGAGAATGACGTTTTCTAAGATTCTGCTGGAGCTCTGAATAGCAGTTTTCAAACATCAAATAAAGGGTTTATATAGCTATATATAACAATTTGCATTTGAAATAAACAAGAGAAACATTTATTCGAAGCTGTTTTCAAAAGTTGTTTAACCTGAAATATTGTCTCAAACTGATCTTCACAGGCTGAGAGAATGACGTTTTCCAAGATTCTGCTGAAGCTCTGAATAGCAGTTTTCAAACATCAAATAAAGGGTTTGTATAGCTATATATATCAATTTGCATCTGAAATAAACAAGAGAAACACTTATTCGAAGCTGTTTTCAAAAGTTATGTTTAACATGAAATACTGTCTCAAACTGATGTTCTCAGACTGAGAGAATGACGTTTTCCAAGATTCTGCTGGAGCTCTGAATAACAGTTTTCAAACATCAAATAAAGGGTTGATATAGCTATATATATCAATTTGCATCTGAAATAAACAAGAGAAACACTTATTCGAAGCTGTTTTCAAAAGTTATGTTTAACCTGAAATATTGTCTCAAACTGATGTTCTCAGACTGAGAGAATGACGTTTTCCAAGATTCTGCTGGAGCTCTGAATAGCAGTTTTCAAACATCAAATAAAGGGTTTATATAGCTATATATATCAATTTGCATCTGAAATAAACAAGAGAAACACTTATTCGAAGCTGTTTTCAAAAGTTATGTTTAACCTGAAATATTGTCTCAAACTGATGTTCTCAGACTGAGAGAATGACGTTTTCCAAGATTCTGCTGGAGCTCTGAATAGCAGTTTTCAAACATCAAATAAAGGGTTTATATAGCTATATATATCATTTTCCATCTGAAATAAACAAGAGAAACACTTATTCGAAGCTGTTTTCAAAAGTTATGGTTAACCTGAAATATTGTCTCAAACTGATGTTCTCAGACTGAGAGAATGACGTTTTCTAAGATTCTGCTGGAGCTCTGAATAGCAGTTTTCAAACATCAAATAAAGGGTTTATATAGCTATATATATCAATTTGCATCTGAAATAAACAAGAGAAACACTTATTTCGAAGCTGTTTTCAAAGGATATGTTTAAGTGAGACCTTCTCTAAATGTGATGTATTCAGACTGAGATGTATTTGATGTCCAATCCCGCCACCTTGTGGTTCTTCTTTTTTATCAACATTTCTCTTTTTTATTTCCACAATGCAATTCCCCCAAGCACCCTACCTGGTGCACAAACCAAACACCACCATGTCTTCTCCTTTGAATTTGATTGACAGGTCCACCAGAACGGTCTTGTAGATACAGCATTGCGTTGTCTAGTCCGAGCGAGTCTCAGAATGTTTTCACAGTCTTGGAAGTAGTGAACGCGGGCTAAGATGCTGCTGGAGCTCTGAATAACAGTTTTCAAACATCAAATAAAGGGTTTATATAGCTATATATATCAATTTGCATCTGAAATAAACAAGAGAAAAACATATTCAAAGCTGTTTTCAAAAGTTATGTTTAACCTGAAAGATTGTCTCAAACTGATGTTCTCAGACTGAGAGAATGACGTTTTCTAAGATTCTGCTGGAGCTCTGAATAGCAGTTTTCAAACATCAAATAAAGGGTTTATATAGCTATATATATCAACTTGCATCTGAAATAAACAAGAGAAACATTTATTCCAAGCTGTTTTCAAAAGTTATGTTTAACCTGAAATATTGTCTCAAATTGATGTTCTGAGACTGAGAGAATGACGTTTTCTAAGATTCTGCTGGAGCTCTGTATAGCAGTTTCAAACATCAAATAAAGGGTTTATATAGCTATATATATCAATTTGCATCTGAAATAAACAAGAAAAAAACTTATTCAAAGCTGTTTTCATAAGTTATGTTTAACCTGAAACATTGTCTCAAACTGATGTTCTCAGACTGAGAGAATGACGTTTTCCAAGATTCTGCTGGAGCTCTGAATAACCGTTTTCAAACATCAAATAAAGGGTTTATATAGCTATATATAACAATTTGCATCTGAAATAAACAAGAGAAACATTTATTCGAAGCTGTTTTCAAAAGTTATGTTTAACCTGAAATATTGTCTCAAACTGATGTTCTCAGACCGAGAGAATGACGTTTTCTAAGATTCTGCTGGAGCTCTGAATAGCAGTTTTCAAACATCAAATAAAGGGTTTATATAGCTATATATAACAATTTGCATCTGAAATAAACAAGAGAAACATTTATTCGAAGCTGTTTTCAAAAGTTATGTTTAACCTGAAATATTGTCTCAAACTGATCTTCACAGGCTGAGAGAATGACGTTTTCCAAGATTCTGCTGAAGCTCTGAATAGCAGTTTTCAAACATCAACTAAAGGGTTTAGATAGCTATATATATCAATTTGCATCTGAAATAAACAAGAGAAACACTCATTCGAAGCTGTTTTCAAAAGTTATGTTTAACATGAAATACTGTCTCAAACTGATGTTCTCAGACTGAGAGAATGACGTTTTCCAAGATTCTGCTGGAGCTCTGAATAGCAGTTTTCAAACATCAAATAAAGGGTTTATATAGCTATATATATCAATTTGCATCTGAAATAAACAAGAGAAACACTTATTCGAAGCTGTTTTCAAAAGTTATGTTTAACCTGAAATATTGTCTCAAACTGATGTTCTCAGACTGAGAGAATGACGTTTTCTAAGATCCTGCTGGAGCTCTGAATAGCAGTTTTCAAACATCAAATAAAGGGTTTATATAGCTATATATATCAATTTGCATCTGAAATAAACAAGAGAAACACTTATTCGAAGCTGGTTTCAAAAGTTATGTTTAACCTGAAATATTGTCTCAAACTGATGTTCTCAGACCGAGAGAATGACGTTTTCTAAGATTCTGCTGGAGCTCTGAATAGCAGTTTTCAAACATCAAATAAAGGGTTTATATAGCTATATATATCAATTTGCATCTGAAATAAACAAGAGAAACACTTATTCGAAGCTGTTTTCAAAAGTTATGTTTAACCTGAAATATTGTCTCAAACTGATGTTCTCAGACCGAGAGAATGACGTTTTCTAAGATTCTGCTGGAGCTCTGAATAGCAGTTTTCAAACATCAAATAAAGGGTTTATATAGCTATATATATCAATTTGCATCTGAAATAAACAAGAGAAACATTTATTCGAAGCTGTTTTCAAAAGTTATGTTTAACCTGAAATATTTTCTCAAACTGATCTTCACAGGCTGAGAGAATGACGTTTTCCAAGATTCTGCTGAAGCTCTGAATAGCAGTTTTCAAACATCAAATAAAGGGTTTATATAGCTATATATATCAATTTGCATCTGAAATAAACAAGAGAAACACTTATTCGAAGCTGTTTTCAAAAGTTATGTTTAACCTGAAATATTGTCTCAAACTGATGTTCTCAGACCGAGAGAATGACGTTTTCTAAGATTCTGCTGGAGCTCTGAATAGCAGTTTTCAAACATCAAATAAAGGGTTTATATAGCTATATATAACAATTTGCATCTGAAATAAACAAGAGAAACATTTATTCGAAGCTGTTTTCAAAAGTTATGTTTAACCTGAAATATTTTCTCAAACTGATCTTCACAGGCTGAGAGAATGACGTTTTCCAAGATTCTGCTGAAGCTCTGAATAGCAGTTTTCAAACATCAAATAAAGGGTTTATATAGCTATATATATCAATTTGCATCTGAAATAAACAAGAGAAACACTTATTCGAAGCTGTTTTCAAAAGTTATGTTTAACCTGAAATATTGTCTCAAACTGATGTTCTCAGACCGAGAGAATGACGTTTTCTAAGATTCTGCTGGAGCTCTGAATAGCAGTTTTCAAACATCAAATAAAGGGTTTATATAGCTATATATAACAATTTGCATCTGAAATAAACAAGAGAAACATTTATTCGAAGCTGTTTTCAAAAGTTATGTTTTAACCTGAAATATTGTCTCAAACTGATCTTCACAGGCTGAGAGAATGACGTTTTCCAAGATTCTGCTGAAGCTCTGAATAGCAGTTTTCAAACATCAACTAAAGGGTTTATATAGCTATATATATCAATTTGCATCTGAAATAAACAAGAGAAACACTTATTCGAAGCTGTTTTCAAAAGTTATGTTTAACATGAAATACTGTCTCAAACTGATGTTCTCAGACTGAGAATGACGTTTTCCAAGATTCTGCTGGAGCTCTGAATAGCAGTTTTCAAACATCAAATAAAGGGTTTATATAGCTATATATATCAATTTGCATCTGAAATAAACAAGAGAAACACTTATTCGAAGCTGTTTTCAAAAGTTATGTTTAACCTGAAACATTGTCTCAAACTGATGTTCTCAGACTGAGAGAATGACGTTTTCTAAGATTCTGCTGGAGCTCTGAATAACCGTTTTCAAACATCAAATAAAGGGTTGATATAGCTATATATATCAATTTGCATCTGAAATAAACAAGAGAAACACTTATTCGAAGCTGTTTTCAAAAGTTATGTTTAACCTGAAATATTGTCTCAAACTGATGTTCTCAGACCGAGAGAATGACGTTTTCTAAGATTCTGCTGGAGCTCTGAATAGCAGTTTTCAAACATCAAATAAAGGGTTTATATAGCTATATATATCAATTTGCATCTGAAATAAACAAGAGAAACACTTATTCGAAGCTGGTTTCAAAAGTTATGTTTAACCTGAAATATTGTCTCAAACTGATCTTCACAGGCTGAGAGAATGACGTTTTCCAAGATTCTGCTGGAGCTCTGAATAGCAGTTTTCAAACATCAAATAAAGGGTTTATATAGCTATATATAACAATTTGCATCTGAAATAAACAAGAGAAACATTTATTCGAAGCTGTTTTCAAAAGTTATGTTTAACCTGAAATATTTTCTCAAACTGATCTTCACAGGCTGAGAGAATGACGTTTTCCAAGATTCTGCTGAAGCTCTGAATAGCAGTTTTCAAACATCAAATAAAGGGTTTATATAGCTATATATATCAATTTGCATCTGAAATAAACAAGAGAAACACTTATTCGAAGCTGTTTTCAAAAGTTATGTTTAACCTGAAATATTGTCTCAAACTGATGTTCTCAGACCGAGAGAATGACGTTTTCTAAGATTCTGCTGGAGCTCTGAATAGCAGTTTTCAAACATCAAATAAAGGGTTTATATAGCTATATATAACAATTTGCATCTGAAATAAACAAGAGAAACATTTATTCGAAGCTGTTTTCAAAAGTTATGTTTTAACCTGAAATATTGTCTCAAACTGATCTTCACAGGCTGAGAGAATGACGTTTTCCAAGATTCTGCTGAAGCTCTGAATAGCAGTTTTCAAACATCAACTAAAGGGTTTATATAGCTATATATATCAATTTGCATCTGAAATAAACAAGAGAAACACTTATTCGAAGCTGTTTTCAAAAGTTATGTTTAACATGAAATACTGTCTCAAACTGATGTTCTCAGACTGAGAATGACGTTTTCCAAGATTCTGCTGGAGCTCTGAATAGCAGTTTTCAAACATCAAATAAAGGGTTTATATAGCTATATATATCAATTTGCATCTGAAATAAACAAGAGAAACACTTATTCGAAGCTGTTTTCAAAAGTTATGTTTAACCTGAAACATTGTCTCAAACTGATGTTCTCAGACTGAGAGAATGACGTTTTCTAAGATTCTGCTGGAGCTCTGAATAACCGTTTTCAAACATCAAATAAAGGGTTGATATAGCTATATATATCAATTTGCATCTGAAATAAACAAGAGAAACACTTATTCGAAGCTGTTTTCAAAAGTTATGTTTAACCTGAAATATTGTCTCAAACTGATGTTCTCAGACCGAGAGAATGACGTTTTCTAAGATTCTGCTGGAGCTCTGAATAGCAGTTTTCAAACATCAAATAAAGGGTTTATATAGCTATATATATCAATTTGCATCTGAAATAAACAAGAGAAACACTTATTCGAAGCTGGTTTCAAAAGTTATGTTTAACCTGAAATATTGTCTCAAACTGATGTTCTCAGACCGAGAGAATGACGTTTTCTAAGATTCTGCTGGAGCTCTGAATAGCAGTTTTCAAACATCAAATAAAGGGTTTATATAGCTATATATATCAATTTGCATCTGAAATAAACAAGAGAAACACTTATTCGAAGCTGTTTTCAAAAGTTATGTTTAACCTGAAATATTGTCTCAAACTGATGTTCTCAGACCGAGAGAATGACGTTTTCTAAGATTCTGCTGGAGCTCTGAATAGCAGTTTTCAAACATCAAATAAAGGGTTTATATAGCTATATATAACAATTTGCATTTGAAATAAACAAGAGAAACATTTATTCGAAGCTGTTTTCAAAAGTTGTTTAACCTGAAATATTGTCTCAAACTGATCTTCACAGGCTGAGAGAATGACGTTTTCCAAGATTCTGCTGAAGCTCTGAATAGCAGTTTTCAAACATCAAATAAAGGGTTTGTATAGCTATATATATCAATTTGCATCTGAAATAAACAAGAGAAACACTTATTCGAAGCTGTTTTCAAAAGTTATGTTTAACATGAAATACTGTCTCAAACTGATGTTCTCAGACTGAGAGAATGACGTTTTCCAAGATTCTGCTGGAGCTCTGAATAACAGTTTTCAAACATCAAATAAAGGGTTGATATAGCTATATATATCAATTTGCATCTGAAATAAACAAGAGAAACACTTATTCGAAGCTGTTTTCAAAAGTTATGTTTAACCTGAAATATTGTCTCAAACTGATGTTCTCAGACTGAGAGAATGACGTTTTCCAAGATTCTGCTGGAGCTCTGAATAGCAGTTTTCAAACATCAAATAAAGGGTTTATATAGCTATATATATCAATTTGCATCTGAAATAAACAAGAGAAACACTTATTCGAAGCTGTTTTCAAAAGTTATGTTTAACCTGAAATATTGTCTCAAACTGATGTTCTCAGACTGAGAGAATGACGTTTTCCAAGATTCTGCTGGAGCTCTGAATAGCAGTTTTCAAACATCAAATAAAGGGTTTATATAGCTATATATATCATTTTCCATCTGAAATAAACAAGAGAAACACTTATTCGAAGCTGTTTTCAAAAGTTATGGTTAACCTGAAATATTGTCTCAAACTGATGTTCTCAGACTGAGAGAATGACGTTTTCTAAGATTCTGCTGGAGCTCTGAATAGCAGTTTTCAAACATCAAATAAAGGGTTTATATAGCTATATATATCAATTTGCATCTGAAATAAACAAGAGAAACACTTTTTTCGAAGCTGTTTTCAAAGGATATGTTTAAGTGAGACCTTCTCTAAATGTGATGTATTCAGACTGAGATGTATTTGATGTCCAATCCCGCCACCTTGTGGTTCTTCTTTTTTATCAACATTTCTCTTTTTTATTTCCACAATGCAATTCCCCCAAGCACCCTACCTGGTGCACAAACCAAACACCACCATGTCTTCTCCTTTGAATTTGATTGACAGGTCCACCAGAACGGTCTTGTAGATACAGCATTGCGTTGTCTAGTCCGAGCGAGTCTCAGAATGTTTTCACAGTCTTGGAAGTAGTGAACGCGGGCTAAGATGCTGCTGGAGCTCTGAATAACAGTTTTCAAACATCAAATAAAGGGTTTATATAGCTATATATATCAATTTGCATCTGAAATAAACAAGAGAAAAACATATTCAAAGCTGTTTTCAAAAGTTATGTTTAACCTGAAAGATTGTCTCAAACTGATGTTCTCAGACTGAGAGAATGACGTTTTCTAAGATTCTGCTGGAGCTCTGAATAGCAGTTTTCAAACATCAAATAAAGGGTTTATATAGCTATATATATCAACTTGCATCTGAAATAAACAAGAGAAACATTTATTCCAAGCTGTTTTCAAAAGTTATGTTTAACCTGAAATATTGTCTCAAATTGATGTTCTGAGACTGAGAGAATGACGTTTTCTAAGATTCTGCTGGAGCTCTGTATAGCAGTTTCAAACATCAAATAAAGGGTTTATATAGCTATATATATCAATTTGCATCTGAAATAAACAAGAAAAAAACTTATTCAAAGCTGTTTTCATAAGTTATGTTTAACCTGAAACATTGTCTCAAACTGATGTTCTCAGACTGAGAGAATGACGTTTTCCAAGATTCTGCTGGAGCTCTGAATAACCGTTTTCAAACATCAAATAAAGGGTTTATATAGCTATATATAACAATTTGCATCTGAAATAAACAAGAGAAACATTTATTCGAAGCTGTTTTCAAAAGTTATGTTTAACCTGAAATATTGTCTCAAACTGATGTTCTCAGACCGAGAGAATGACGTTTTCTAAGATTCTGCTGGAGCTCTGAATAGCAGTTTTCAAACATCAAATAAAGGGTTTATATAGCTATATATAACAATTTGCATCTGAAATAAACAAGAGAAACATTTATTCGAAGCTGTTTTCAAAAGTTATGTTTAACCTGAAATATTGTCTCAAACTGATCTTCACAGGCTGAGAGAATGACGTTTTCCAAGATTCTGCTGAAGCTCTGAATAGCAGTTTTCAAACATCAACTAAAGGGTTTAGATAGCTATATATATCAATTTGCATCTGAAATAAACAAGAGAAACACTTATTCGAAGCTGTTTTCAAAAGTTATGTTTAACATGAAATACTGTCTCAAACTGATGTTCTCAGACTGAGAGAATGACGTTTTCCAAGATTCTGCTGGAGCTCTGAATAGCAGTTTTCAAACATCAAATAAAGGGTTTATATAGCTATATATATCAATTTGCATCTGAAATAAACAAGAGAAACACTTATTCGAAGCTGTTTTCAAAAGTTATGTTTAACCTGAAATATTGTCTCAAACTGATGTTCTCAGACTGAGAGAATGACGTTTTCTAAGATCCTGCTGGAGCTCTGAATAGCAGTTTTCAAACATCAAATAAAGGGTTTATATAGCTATATATATCAATTTGCATCTGAAATAAACAAGAGAAACACTTATTCGAAGCTGGTTTCAAAAGTTATGTTTAACCTGAAATATTGTCTCAAACTGATCTTCTCAGACCGAGAGAATGACGTTTTCTAAGATTCTGCTGGAGCTCTGAATAGCAGTTTTCAAACATCAAATAAAGGGTTTATATAGCTATATATATCAATTTGCATCTGAAATAAACAAGAGAAACACTTATTCGAAGCTGTTTTCAAAAGTTATGTTTAACCTGAAATATTGTCTCAAACTGATGTTCTCAGACCGAGAGAATGACGTTTTCTAAGATTCTGCTGGAGCTCTGAATAGCAGTTTTCAAACATCAAATAAAGGGTTTATATAGCTATATATATCAATTTGCATCTGAAATAAACAAGAGAAACATTTATTCGAAGCTGTTTTCAAAAGTTATGTTTAACCTGAAATATTTTCTCAAACTGATCTTCACAGGCTGAGAGAATGACGTTTTCCAAGATTCTGCTGAAGCTCTGAATAGCAGTTTTCAAACATCAAATAAAGGGTTTATATAGCTATATATATCAATTTGCATCTGAAATAAACAAGAGAAACACTTATTCGAAGCTGTTTTCAAAAGTTATGTTTAACCTGAAATATTGTCTCAAACTGATGTTCTCAGACCGAGAGAATGACGTTTTCTAAGATTCTGCTGGAGCTCTGAATAGCAGTTTTCAAACATCAAATAAAGGGTTTATATAGCTATATATAACAATTTGCATCTGAAATAAACAAGAGAAACATTTATTCGAAGCTGTTTTCAAAAGTTATGTTTAACCTGAAATATTTTCTCAAACTGATCTTCACAGGCTGAGAGAATGACGTTTTCCAAGATTCTGCTGAAGCTCTGAATAGCAGTTTTCAAACATCAAATAAAGGGTTTATATAGCTATATATATCAATTTGCATCTGAAATAAACAAGAGAAACACTTATTCGAAGCTGTTTTCAAAAGTTATGTTTAACCTGAAATATTGTCTCAAACTGATGTTCTCAGACCGAGAGAATGACGTTTTCTAAGATTCTGCTGGAGCTCTGAATAGCAGTTTTCAAACATCAAATAAAGGGTTTATATAGCTATATATAACAATTTGCATCTGAAATAAACAAGAGAAACATTTATTCGAAGCTGTTTTCAAAAGTTATGTTTTAACCTGAAATATTGTCTCAAACTGATCTTCACAGGCTGAGAGAATGACGTTTTCCAAGATTCTGCTGAAGCTCTGAATAGCAGTTTTCAAACATCAACTAAAGGGTTTATATAGCTATATATATCAATTTGCATCTGAAATAAACAAGAGAAACACTTATTCGAAGCTGTTTTCAAAAGTTATGTTTAACATGAAATACTGTCTCAAACCGATGTTCTCAGACTGAGAATGACGTTTTCCAAGATTCTGCTGGAGCTCTGAATAGCAGTTTTCAAACATCAAATAAAGGGTTTATATAGCTATATATATCAATTTGCATCTGAAATAAACAAGAGAAACACTTATTCGAAGCTGTTTTCAAAAGTTATGTTTAACCTGAAATATTGTCTCAAACTGATGTTCTCAGACTGAGAGAATGACGTTTTCTAAGATTCTGCTGGAGCTCTGAATAGCAGTTTTCAAACATCAACTAAAGGGTTTATATAGCTATATATATCAATTTGCATCTGAAATAAACAAGAGAAACACTTATTCGAAGCTGTTTTCAAAAGTTATGTTTAACATGAAATACTGTCTCAAACTGATGTTCTCAGACTGAGAGAATGACGTTTTCCAAGATTCTGCTGGAGCTCTGAATAGCAGTTTTCAAACATCAAATAAAGGGTTTATATAGCTATATATATCAATTTGCATCTGAAATAAACAAGAGAAACACTTATTCGAAGCTGTTTTCAAAAGTTATGTTTAACCTGAAATATTGTCTCAAACTGATGTTCTCAGACTGAGAGAATGACGTTTTCTAAGATCCTGCTGGAGCTCTGAATAGCAGTTTTCAAACATCAAATAAAGGGTTTATATAGCTATATATATCAATTTGCATCTGAAATAAACAAGAGAAACACTTATTCGAAGCTGGTTTCAAAAGTTATGTTTAACCTGAAATATTGTCTCAAACTGATGTTCTCAGACCGAGAGAATGACGTTTTCTAAGATTCTGCTGGAGCTCTGAATAGCAGTTTTCAAACATCAAATAAAGGGTTTATATAGCTATATATATCAATTTGCATCTGAAATAAACAAGAGAAACACTTATTCGAAGCTGTTTTCAAAAGTTATGTTTAACCTGAAATATTGTCTCAAACTGATGTTCTCAGACCGAGAGAATGACGTTTTCTAAGATTCTGCTGGAGCTCTGAATAGCAGTTTTCAAACATCAAATAAAGGGTTTATATAGCTATATATAACAATTTGCATCTGAAATAAACAAGAGAAACATTTATTCGAAGCTGTTTTCAAAAGTTATGTTTAACCTGAAATATTGTCTCAAACTGATCTTCACAGGCTGAGAGAATGACGTTTTCCAAGATTCTGCTGAAGCTCTGAATAGCAGTTTTCAAACATCAAATAAAGGGTTTATATAGCTATATATATCAATTTACATCTGAAATAAACAAGAGAAACACTTATTCGAAGCTGTTTTCAAAAGTTATGTTTAACCTGAAATATTGTCTCAAACTGATGTTCTCAGACTAAGAGAATGAAGTTTTCCAAGATTCTGCTGGAGCTCTGAATAGCAGTTTTCAAACATCAAATAAAGGGTTTATATAGCTATATATATCAATTTGCATCTGAAATAAACAAGAGAAACACTTATTCGAAGCTGTTTTCAAAAGTTATGTTTAACCTGAAATATTGTCTCAAACTGATGTTCTCAGACTGAGAGAATGACGTTTTCTAAGATTCTGCTGGAGCTCTGAATAGCAGTTTTCAAACATCAAATAAAGGGTTTATATAGCTATATATATCAATTTGCATCTGAAATAAACAAGAGAAACACTTATTCGAAGCTGTTTTCAAAAGTTATGTTTAACCTGAAATATTGTCTCAAACTGATGTTCTCAGACCGAGAGAATGACGTTTTCTAAGATTCTGCTGGAGCTCTGAATAGCAGTTTTCAAACATCAAATAAAGGGTTTATATAGCTATATATATCAATTTGCATCTGAAATAAACAAGAGAAACATTTATTCGAAGCTGTTTTCAAAAGTTATGTTTAACCTGAAATATTTTCTCAAACTGATCTTCACAGGCTGAGAGAATGACGTTTTCCAAGATTCTGCTGAAGCTCTGAATAGCAGTTTTCAAACATCAAATAAAGGGTTTATATAGCTATATATATCAATTTGCATCTGAAATAAACAAGAGAAACACTTATTCGAAGCTGTTTTCAAAAGTTATGTTTAACCTGAAATATTGTCTCAAACTGATGTTCTCAGACCGAGAGAATGACGTTTTCTAAGATTCTGCTGGAGCTCTGAATAGCAGTTTTCAAACATCAAATAAAGGGTTTATATAGCTATATATAACAATTTGCATCTGAAATAAACAAGAGAAACATTTATTCGAAGCTGTTTTCAAAAGTTATGTTTTAACCTGAAATATTGTCTCAAACTGATCTTCACAGGCTGAGAGAATGACGTTTTCCAAGATTCTGCTGAAGCTCTGAATAGCAGTTTTCAAACATCAACTAAAGGGTTTATATAGCTATATATATCAATTTGCATCTGAAATAAACAAGAGAAACACTTATTCGAAGCTGTTTTCAAAAGTTATGTTTAACATGAAATACTGTCTCAAACTGATGTTCTCAGACTGAGAATGACGTTTTCCAAGATTCTGCTGGAGCTCTGAATAGCAGTTTTCAAACATCAAATAAAGGGTTTATATAGCTATATATATCAATTTGCATCTGAAATAAACAAGAGAAACACTTATTCGAAGCTGTTTTCAAAAGTTATGTTTAACCTGAAATATTGTCTCAAACTGATGTTCTCAGACTGAGAGAATGACGTTTTCTAAGATTCTGCTGGAGCTCTGAATAGCAGTTTTCAAACATCAAATAAAGGGTTTATATAGCTATATATATCAATTTGCATCTGAAATAAACAAGAGAAACACTTATTCGAAGCTGTTTTCAAAAGTTATGTTTAACCTGAAATATTGTCTCAAACTGATGTTCTCAGACCGAGAGAATGACGTTTTCTAAGATTCTGCTGGAGCTCTGAATAGCAGTTTTCAAACATCAAATAAAGGGTTTATATAGCTATATATAACAATTTGCATCTGAAATAAACAAGAGAAACATTTATTCGAAGCTGTTTTCAAAAGTTATGTTTAACCTGAAATATTGTCTCAAACTGATCTTCTCAGACTGAGAGAATGACGTTTTCAAAGATTCTGCTGGAGCTCTGAATAACCGTTTTCAAACATCAAATAAAGGGTTGATATAGCTATATATATCAATTTGCATCTGAAATAAACAAGAGAAACATTTATTCGAAGCTGTTTTCAAAAGTTATGTTTAACCTGAAATATTGTCTCAAACTGATCTTCTCAGACTGAGAGAATGACGTTTTCCAAGATTCTGCTGGAGCTCTGAATAACAGTTTTAAAACATCAAATAAAGGGTTTATATAGCTATATATATCAATTTGCATCTGAAATAAACAAGAGAAACACTTATTCGAAGCTGTTTTCAAAAGTTATGTTTAACCTGAAATATTGTCTTAAACTGATGTTCTCAGACTGAGAGAATGACGTTTTCTAAGATTCTGCTGGAGCTCTGAATAGCAGTTTTCAAACATCAAATAAAGGGTTTATATAGCTATATATATCAATTTGCATCTGAAATAAACAAGAGAAACACTTATTCGAAGCTGTTTTCAAAAGTTATGTTTAACCTGAAATATTGTCTCAAACTGATGTTCTCACACTGAGAGAATGACGTTTTCTAAGATTCTGCTGGAGCTCTGAATAGCAGTTTTCAAACATCAAATAAAGGGTTTATATAGCTATATATATCAATTTGCATCTGAAATAAACAAGAGAAACACTTATTCGAAGCTGTTTTCAAAAGTTATGTTTAACCTGAAATATTGTCTCGAACTGATGTTCTCAGACCGAGAGAATGACGTTTTCTAAGATTCTGCTGGAGCTCTGAATAGCAGTTTTCAAACATCAAATAAAGGGTTTATATAGCTATATATAACAATTTGCATCTGAAATAAACAAGAGAAACATTTATTCGAAGCTGTTTTCAAAAGTTATGTTTAACCTGAAATATTGTCTCAAACTGATCTTCACAGGCTGAGAGAATGACGTTTTCCAAGATTCTGCTGAAGCTCTGAATAGCAGTTTTCAAACATCAAATAAAGGGTTTATATAGCTATATATATCAATTTGCATCTGAAATAAACAAGAGAAACACTTATTCGAAGCTGTTTTCAAAAGTTATGTTTAACCTGAAATATTGTCTCAAACTGATGTTCTCAGACCGAGAGAATGACGTTTTCTAAGATTCTGCTGGAGCTCTGAATAGCAGTTTTCAAACATCAAATAAAGGGTTTATATAGCTATATATAACAATTTGCATCTGAAATAAACAAGAGAAACATTTATTCGAAGCTGTTTTCAAAAGTTATGTTTAACCTGAAGTATTGTCTCAAACTGATCTTCACAGGCTGAGAGAATGACGTTTTCCAAGATTCTGCTGAAGCTCTGAATAGCAGTTTTCAAACATCAACTAAAGGGTTTATATAGCTATATATATCAATTTGCATCTGAAATAAACAAGAGAAACACTTATTCGAAGCTGTTTTCAAAAGTTATGTTTAACATGAAATACTGTCTCAAACTGATGTTCTCAGACTGAGAGAATGACGTTTTCCAAGATTCTGCTGGAGCTCTGAATAGCAGTTTTCAAACATCAAATAAAGGGTTTATATAGCTATATATATCAATTTGCATCTGAAATAAACAAGAGAAACACTTATTCGAAGCTGTTTTCAAAAGTTATGTTTAACCTGAAATATTGTCTCAAACTGATGTTCTCAGACTGAGAGAATGACGTTTTCTAAGATTCTGCTGGAGCTCTGAATAGCAGTTTTCAAACATCAAATAAAGGGTTTATATAGCTATATATATCAATTTGCATCTGAAATAAACAAGAGAAACACTTATTCGAAGCTGTTTTCAAAAGTTATGTTTAACCTGAAATATTGTCTCAAACTGATGTTCTCAGACCGAGAGAATGACGTTTTCTAAGATTCTGCTGGAGCTCTGAATAGCAGTTTTCAAACATCAAATAAAGGGTTTATATAGCTATATATATCAATTTGCATCTGAAATAAACAAGAGAAACACTTATTCGAAGCTGTTTTCAAAAGTTATGTTTAACCTGAAATATTGTCTCAAACTGATGTTCTCAGACCGAGAGAATGACGTTTTCTAAGATTCTGCTGGAGCTCTGAATAGCAGTTTTCAAACATCAAATAAAGGGTTTATATAGCTATATATAACAATTTGCATCTGAAATAAACAAGAGAAACATTTATTCGAAGCTGTTTTCAAAAGTTATGTTTAACCTGAAATATTGTCTCAAACTGATCTTCACAGGCTGAGAGAATGACGTTTTCCAAGATTCTGCTGAAGCTCTGAATAGCAGTTTTCAAACATCAAATAAAGGGTTTATATAGCTATATATATCAATTTGCATCTGAAATAAACAAGAGAAACACTTATTCGAAGCTGTTTTCAAAAGTTATGTTTAACCTGAAATATTGTCTCAAACTGATGTTCTCAGACTAAGAGAATGAAGTTTTCCAAGATTCTGCTGGAGCTCTGAATAGCAGTTTTCAAACATCAAATAAAGGGTTTATATAGCTATATATATCAATTTGCACCTGAAATAAACAAGAAAAACACTTATTCGAAGCTGTTTTCAAAAGTTATGTTTAACCTGAAATATTGTCTCAAACTGATGTTCTCAGACTGAGAGAATGACGTTTTCTAAGATTCTGCTGGAGCTCTGAATAGCAGTTTTCAAACATCAAATAAAGGGTTTATATAGCTATATATATCAATTTGCATCTGAAATAAACAAGAGAAACATTTATTCGAAGCTGTTTTCAAAAGTTATGTTTAACCTGAAATATTGTCTCAAACTGATGTTCTCAGACTGAGAGAATGACGTTTTCTAAGATTCTGCTGGAGCTCTGAATAGCAGTTTTCAAACATCAAATAAAGGGTTTATATAGCTATATATAACAATTTGCATCTGAAATAAACAAGACAAACATTTATTCGAAGCTGTTTTCAAAAGTTATGTTTAACCTGAAATATTGTCTCAAACTGATCTTCACAGGCTGAGAGAATGACGTTTTCCAAGATTCTGCTGAAGCTCTGAATAGCAGTTTTCAAACATCAAATAAAGGGTTTATATAGCTATATATATCAATTTGCATCTGAAATAAACAAGAGAAACACTTATTCGAAGCTGTTTTCAAAAGTTATGTTTAACATGAAATACTGTCTCAAACTGATGTTCTCAGACTGAGAGAATGACGTTTTCCAAGATTCTGCTGGAGCTCTGAATAACAGTTTTCAAACATCAAATAAAGGGTTTATATAACTATATATATCAATTTGCATCTGAAATAAACAAGAGAAACACTTATTCGAAGCTGTTTTCAAAAGTTATGTTTAACCTGAAATATTGTCTCAAACTGATGTTCTCAGACCGAGAGAATGACGTTTTCTAAGATTCTGCTGGAGCTCTGAATAGCAGTTTTCAAACATCAAATAAAGGGTTTATATAGCTATATATAACAATTTGCATCTGAAATAAACAAGAGAAACATTTATTCGAAGCTGTTTTCAAAAGTTATGTTTAACCTGAAATATTGTCTCAAACTGATCTTCACAGGCTGAGAGAATGACGTTTTCCAAGATTCTGCTGAAGCTCTGAATAGCAGTTTTCAAACATCAAATAAAGGGTTTATATAGCTATATATGTCAATTTGCATCTGAAATAAACAAGAGAAACACTTATTCGAAGCTGTTTTCAAAAGTTATGTTTAACCTGAAATATTGTCTCAAACTGATGTTCTCAGACTAAGAGAATGAAGTTTTCCAAGATTCTGCTGGAGCTCTGAATAGCAGTTTTCAAACATCAAATAAAGGGTTTATATAGCTATATATATCAATTTGCATCTGAAATAAACAAGAGAAACACTTATTCGAAGCTGTTTTCAAAAGTTATGTTTAACCTGAAATATTGTCTCAAACTGATGTTCTCAGACTGAGAGAATGACGTTTTCTAAGATTCTGCTGGAGCTCTGAATAGCAGTTTTCAAACATCAAATAAAGGGTTTATATAGCTATATATATCAATTTGCATCTGAAATAAACAAGAGAAACACTTATTCGAAGCTGTTTTCAAAAGTTATGTTTAACCTGAAATATTGTCTCAAACTGATGTTCTCAGACTGAGAGAATGACGTTTTCTAAGATTCTGCTGGAGCTCTGAATAGCAGTTTTCAAACATCAAATAAAGGGTTTATATAGCTATATATATCAATTTGCATCTGAAATAAACAAGAGAAACACTTATTCGAAGCTGTTTTCAAAAGTTATGTTTAACCTGAAATATTGTCTCAAACTGATGTTCTCAGACCGAGAGAATGACGTTTTCTAAGATTCTGCTGGAGCTCTGAATAGCAGTTTTCAAACATCAAATAAAGGGTTTATATAGCTATATATAACAATTTGCATCTGAAATAAACAAGAGAAACATTTATTCGAAGCTGTTTTCAAAAGTTATGTTTAACCTGAAATATTTTCTCAAACTGATCTTCACAGGCTGAGAGAATGACGTTTTCCAAGATTCTGCTGAAGCTCTGAATAGCAGTTTTCAAACATCAAATAAAGGGTTTATATAGCTATATATATCAATTTGCATCTGAAATAAACAAGAGAAACACTTATTCGAAGCTGTTTTCAAAAGTTATGTTTAACCTGAAATATTGTCTCAAACTGATGTTCTCAGACCGAGAGAATGACGTTTTCTAAGATTCTGCTGGAGCTCTGAATAGCAGTTTTCAAACATCAAATAAAGGGTTTATATAGCTATATATAACAATTTGCATCTGAAATAAACAAGAGAAACATTTATTCGAAGCTGTTTTCAAAAGTTATGTTTAACCTGAAATATTTTCTCAAACTGATCTTCACAGGCTGAGAGAATGACGTTTTCCAAGATTCTGCTGAAGCTCTGAATAGCAGTTTTCAAACATCAAATAAAGGGTTTATATAGCTATATATATCAATTTGCATCTGAAATAAACAAGAGAAAAACATATTCAAAGCTGTTTTCAAAAGTTATTTTTAACCTGAAATATTGTCTCAAACTGATGTTCTCAGACTGAGAGAATGACGTTTTCTAAGATTCTGCTGGAGCTCTGAATAGCAGTTTTCAAACATCAAATAAAGGGTTTATATAGCTATATATAACAATTTGCATCTGAAATAAACAAGAGAAACATTTATTCGAAGCTGTTTTCAAAAGTTATGTTTAACCTGAAATATTGTCTCAAACTGATCTTCACAGGCTGAGAGAATGACGTTTTCCAAGATTCTGCTGAAGCTCTGAATAGCAGTATTCAAACATCAAATAAAGGGTTTATATAGCTATATATATCAATTTGCATCTAAAATAAACAAGAGAAACACTTGTTCGAAGCTGTTTTCAAAAGTTATGTTTAACCTGAAATATTGTCTCAAACTGATGTTCTCAGACCGAGAGAATGACGTTTTCTAAGATTCTGCTGGAGCTCTGAATAGCAGTTTTCAAACATCAAATAAAGGGTTTATATAGCTATATATAACAATTTGCATCTGAAATAAACAAGAGAAACATTTATTCGAAGCTGTTTTCAAAAGTTATGTTTAACCTGAAATATTGTCTCAAACTGATCTTCACAGGCTGAGAGAATGACGTTTTCCAAGATTCTGCTGAAGCTCTGAATAGCAGTTTTCAAACATCAAATAAAGGGTTTATATAGCTATATATATCAATTTGCATCTGAAATAAACAAGAGAAACACTTATTCGAAGCTGTTTTCAAAAGTTATGTTTAACATGAAATACTGTCTCAAACTGATGTTCTCAGACTGAGAGAATGACGTTTTCCAAGATTCTGCTGGAGCTCTGAATAGCAGTTTTCAAACATCAAATAAAGGGTTTATATAGCTATATATATCAATTTGCATCTGAAATAAACAAGAGAAACACTTATTCGAAGCTGTTTTCAAAAGTTATGTTTAACCTGAAATATTGTCTCAAACTGATGTTCTCAGACTGAGAGAATGACGTTTTCTAAGATCCTGCTGGAGCTCTGAATAGCAGTTTTCAAACATCAAATAAAGGGTTTATATAGCTATATATATCAATTTGCATCTGAAATAAACAAGAGAAACACTTATTCGAAGCTGGTTTCAAAAGTTATGTTTAACCTGAAATATTGTCTCAAACTGATGTTCTCAGACCGAGAGAATGACGTTTTCTAAGATTCTGCTGGAGCTCTGAATAGCAGTTTTCAAACATCAAATAAAGGGTTTATATAGCTATATATATCAATTTGCATCTGAAATAAACAAGAGAAACACTTATTCGAAGCTGTTTTCAAAAGTTATGTTTAACCTGAAATATTGTCTCAAACTGATGTTCTCAGACCGAGAGAATGACGTTTTCTAAGATTCTGCTGGAGCTCTGAATAGCAGTTTTCAAACATCAAATAAAGGGTTTATATAGCTATATATAACAATTTGCATCTGAAATAAACAAGAGAAACATTTATTCGAAGCTGTTTTCAAAAGTTATGTTTAACCTGAAATATTGTCTCAAACTGATCTTCACAGGCTGAGAGAATGACGTTTTCCAAGATTCTGCTGAAGCTCTGAATAGCAGTTTTCAAACATCAAATAAAGGGTTTATATAGCTATATATATCAATTTGCATCTGAAATAAACAAGAGAAACACTTATTCGAAGCTGTTTTCAAAAGTTATGTTTAACCTGAAATATTGTCTCAAACTGATGTTCTCAGACTAAGAGAATGAAGTTTTCCAAGATTCTGCTGGAGCTCTGAATAGCAGTTTTCAAACATCAAATAAAGGGTTTATATAGCTATATATATCAATTTGCATCTGAAATAAACAAGAGAAACACTTATTCGAAGCTGTTTTCAAAAGTTATGTTTAACCTGAAATATTGTCTCAAACTGATGTTCTCAGACTGAGAGAATGACGTTTTCTAAGATTCTGCTGGAGCTCTGAATAGCAGTTTTCAAACATCAAATAAAGGGTTTATATAGCTATATATATCAATTTGCATCTGAAATAAACAAGAGAAACACTTATTCGAAGCTGTTTTCAAAAGTTATGTTTAACCTGAAATATTGTCTCAAACTGATGTTCTCAGACTGAGAGAATGACGTTTTCTAAGATTCTGCTGGAGCTCTGAATAGCAGTTTTCAAACATCAAATAAAGGGTTTATATAGCTATATATATCAATTTGCATCTGAAATAAACAAGAGAAACACTTATTCGAAGCTGTTTTCAAAAGTTATGTTTAACCTGAAATATTGTCTCAAACTGATGTTCTCAGACCGAGAGAATGACGTTTTCTAAGATTCTGCTGGAGCTCTGAATAGCAGTTTTCAAACATCAAATAAAGGGTTTATATAGCTATATATAACAATTTGCATCTGAAATAAACAAGAGAAACATTTATTCGAAGCTGTTTTCAAAAGTTATGTTTTAACCTGAAATATTGTCTCAAACTGATCTTCACAGGCTGAGAGAATGACGTTTTCCAAGATTCTGCTGAAGCTCTGAATAGCAGTTTTCAAACATCAACTAAAGGGTTTATATAGCTATATAAATCAATTTGCATCTGAAATAAACAAGAGAAACACTTATTCGAAGCTGTTTTCAAAAGTTATGTTTAACATGAAATACTGTCTCAAACTGATGTTCTCAGACTGAGAATGACGTTTTCCAAGATTCTGCTGGAGCTCTGAATAGCAGTTTTCAAACATCAAATAAAGGGTTTATATAGCTATATATATCAATTTGCATCTGAAATAAACAAGAGAAACACTTATTCGAAGCTGTTTTCAAAAGTTATGTTTAACCTGAAATATTGTCTCAAACTGATGTTCTCAGACTGAGAGAATGACGTTTTCTAAGATTCTGCTGGAGCTCTGAATAGCAGTTTTCAAACATCAAATAAAGGGTTTATATAGCTATATATATCAATTTGCATCTGAAATAAACAAGAGAAACACTTATTCGAAGCTGTTTTCAAAAGTTATGTTTAACCTGAAATATTGTCTCAAACTGATGTTCTCAGACCGAGAGAATGACGTTTTCTAAGATTCTGCTGGAGCTCTGAATAGCAGTTTTCAAACATCAAATAAAGGGTTTATATAGCTATATATAACAATTTGCATCTGAAATAAACAAGAGAAACATTTATTCGAAGCTGTTTTCAAAAGTTATGTTTAACCTGAAATATTGTCTCAAACTGATCTTCACAGGCTGAGAGAATGACGTTTTCCAAGATTCTGCTGAAGCTCTGAATAGCAGTTTTCAAACATCAAATAAAGGGTTTATATAGCTATATATATCAATTTGCATCTGAAATAAACAAGAGAAACACTTATTCAAAGCGGTTTTCAAAAGTTATGTTTAACATGAAATACTGTCTCAAACTGATGTTCTCAGACTGAGAGAATGACGTTTTCCAAGATTCTGCTGGAGCTCTGAATAACAGTTTTCAAACATCAAATAAAGGGTTTATATAACTATATATATCAATTTGCATCTGAAATAAACAAGAGAAACACTTATTCGAAGCTGTTTTCAAAAGTTATGTTTAACCTGAAATATTGTCTCAAACTGATGTTCTCAGACTAAGAGAATGAAGTTTTCCAAGATTCTGCTGGAGCTCTGAATAGCAGTTTTCAAACATCAAATAAAGGGTTTATATAGCTATATATATCAATTTGCATCTGAAATAAACAAGAAAAACACTTATTCGAAGCTGTTTTCAAAAGTTATGTTTAACCTGAAATATTGTCTCAAACTGATGTTCTCAGACTGAGAGAATGACGTTTTCTAAGATTCTGCTGGAGCTCTGAATAGCAGTTTTCAAACATCAAATAAAGGGTTTATATAGCTATATATAACAATTTGCATCTGAAATAAACAAGAGAAACATTTTTTGAAGCTGTTTTCAAAAGTTATGTTTAACCTGAAATATTGTCTCAAACTGATCTTCTCAGACTGAGAGAATGACGTTTTCCAAGATTCTGCTGGAGCTCTGAATAACCGTTTTCAAACATCAAATAAAGGGTTGATATAGCTATATATATCAATTTGCATCTGAAATAAACAAGAGAAACATTTATTCGAAGCTGTTTTCAAAAGTTATGTTTAACCTGAAATATTGTCTCAAACTGATCTTCTCAGACTGAGAGAATGACGATTTCCAAGATTCTGCTGGAGCTCTGAATAACAGTTTTAAAACATCAAATAAAGGGTTTATATAGCTATATATATCAATTTGCATCTGAAATAAACAAGAGAAACACTTATTCGAAGCTGTTTTCAAAAGTTATGTTTAACCTGAAATATTGTCTCAAACTGATGTTCTCAGACTGAGAGAATGACGTTTTCTAAGATTCTGCTGGAGCTCTGAATAGCAGTTTTCAAACATCAAATAAAGGGTTTATATAGCTATATATATCAATTTGCATCTGAAATAAACAAGAGAAACACTTATTCGAAGCTGTTTTCAAAAGTTATGTTTAACCTGAAATATTGTCTCAAACTGATGTTCTCACACTGAGAGAATGACGTTTTCTAAGATTCTGCTGGAGCTCTGAATAGCAGTTTTCAAACATCAAATAAAGGGTTTATATAGCTATATATATCAATTTGCATCTGAAATAAACAAGAGAAACACTTATTCGAAGCTGTTTTCAAAAGTTATGTTTAACCTGAAATATTGTCTCGAACTGATGTTCTCAGACCGAGAGAATGACGTTTTCTAAGATTCTGCTGGAGCTCTGAATAGCAGTTTTCAAACATCAAATAAAGGGTTTATATAGCTATATATAACAATTTGCATCTGAAATAAACAAGAGAAACATTTATTCGAAGCTGTTTTCAAAAGTTATGTTTAACCTGAAATATTGTCTCAAACTGATCTTCACAGGCTGAGAGAATGACGTTTTCCAAGATTCTGCTGAAGCTCTGAATAGCAGTTTTCAAACATCAAATAAAGGGTTTATATAGCTATATATATCAATTTGCATCTGAAATAAACAAGAGAAACACTTATTCGAAGCTGTTTTCAAAAGTTATGTTTAACCTGAAATATTGTCTCAAACTGATGTTCTCAGACCGAGAGAATGACGTTTTCTAAGATTCTGCTGGAGCTCTGAATAGCAGTTTTCAAACATCAAATAAAGGGTTTATATAGCTATATATAACAATTTGCATCTGAAATAAACAAGAGAAACATTTATTCGAAGCTGTTTTCAAAAGTTATGTTTAACCTGAAATATTGTCTCAAACTGATCTTCACAGGCTGAGAGAATGACGTTTTCCAAGATTCTGCTGAAGCTCTGAATAGCAGTTTTCAAACATCAACTAAAGGGTTTATATAGCTATATATATCAATTTGCATCTGAAATAAACAAGAGAAACACTTATTCGAAGCTGTTTTCAAAAGTTATGTTTAACATGAAATACTGTCTCAAACTGATGTTCTCAGACTGAGAGAATGACGTTTTCCAAGATTCTGCTGGAGCTCTGAATAGCAGTTTTCAAACATCAAATAAAGGGTTTATATAGCTATATATATCAATTTGCATCTGAAATAAACAAGAGAAACACTTATTCGAAGCTGTTTTCAAAAGTTATGTTTAACCTGAAATATTGTCTCAAACTGATGTTCTCAGACCGAGAGAATGACGTTTTCTAAGATTCTGCTGGAGCTCTGAATAGCAGTTTTCAAACATCAAATAAAGGGTTTATATAGCTATATATAACAATTTGCATCTGAAATAAACAAGAGAAACATTTATTCGAAGCTGTTTTCAAAAGTTATGTTTTAACCTGAAATATTGTCTCAAACTGATCTTCACAGGCTGAGAGAATGACGTTTTCCAAGATTCTGCTGAAGCTCTGAATATCAGTTTTCAAACATCAACTAAAGGGTTTATATAGCTATATAAATCAATTTGCATCTGAAATAAACAAGAGAAACACTTATTCGAAGCTGTTTTCAAAAGTTATGTTTAACATGAAATACTGTCTCAAACTGATGTTCTCAGACTGAGAATGACGTTTTCCAAGATTCTGCTGGAGCTCTGAATAGCAGTTTTCAAACATCAAATAAAGGGTTTATATAGCTATATATATCAATTTGCATCTGAAATAAACAAGAGAAACACTTATTCGAAGCTGTTTTCAAAAGTTATGTTTAACCTGAAATATTGTCTCAAACTGATGTTCTCAGACTGAGAGAATGACGTTTTCTAAGATTCTGCTGGAGCTCTGAATAGCAGTTTTCAAACATCAAATAAAGGGTTTATATAGCTATATATATCAATTTGCATCTGAAATAAACAAGAGAAACACTTATTCGAAGCTGTTTTCAAAAGTTATGTTTAACCTGAAATATTGTCTCAAACTGATGTTCTCAGACCGAGAGAATGACGTTTTCTAAGATTCTGCTGGAGCTCTGAATAGCAGTTTTCAAACATCAAATAAAGGGTTTATATAGCTATATATAACAATTTGCATCTGAAATAAACAAGAGAAACATTTATTCGAAGCTGTTTTCAAAAGTTATGTTTAACCTGAAATATTGTCTCAAACTGATCTTCACAGGCTGAGAGAATGACGTTTTCCAAGATTCTGCTGAAGCTCTGAATAGCAGTTTTCAAACATCAAATAAAGGGTTTATATAGCTATATATATCAATTTGCATCTGAAATAAACAAGAGAAACACTTATTCAAAGCTGTTTTCAAAAGTTATGTTTAACATGAAATACTGTCTCAAACTGATGTTCTCAGACTGAGAGAATGACGTTTTCCAAGATTCTGCTGGAGCTCTGAATAACAGTTTTCAAACATCAAATAAAGGGTTTATATAACTATATATATCAATTTGCATCTGAAATAAACAAGAGAAACACTTATTCGAAGCTGTTTTCAAAAGTTATGTTTAACCTGAAATATTGTCTCAAACTGATGTTCTCAGACTAAGAGAATGAAGTTTTCCAAGATTCTGCTGGAGCTCTGAATAGCAGTTTTCAAACATCAAATAAAGGGTTTATATAGCTATATATATCAATTTGCATCTGAAATAAACAAGAAAAACACTTATTCGAAGCTGTTTTCAAAAGTTATGTTTAACCTGAAATATTGTCTCAAACTGATGTTCTCAGACTGAGAGAATGACGTTTTCTAAGATTCTGCTGGAGCTCTGAATAGCAGTTTTCAAACATCAAATAAAGGGTTTATATAGCTATATATAACAATTTGCATCTGAAATAAACAAGAGAAACATTTATTCGAAGCTGTTTTCAAAAGTTATGTTTAACCTGAAATATTGTCTCAAACTGATCTTCTCAGACTGAGAGAATGACGTTTTCCAAGATTCTGCTGGAGCTCTGAATAACCGTTTTCAAACATCAAATAAAGGGTTGATATAGCTATATATATCAATTTGCATCTGAAATAAACAAGAGAAACATTTATTCGAAGCTGTTTTCAAAAGTTATGTTTAACCTGAAATATTGTCTCAAACTGATCTTCTCAGACTGAGAGAATGACGATTTCCAAGATTCTGCTGGAGCTCTGAATAACAGTTTTAAAACATCAAATAAAGGGTTTATATAGCTATATATATCAATTTGCATCTGAAATAAACAAGAGAAACACTTATTCGAAGCTGTTTTCAAAAGTTATGTTTAACCTGAAATATTGTCTCAAACTGATGTTCTCAGACTGAGAGAATGACGTTTTCTAAGATTCTGCTGGAGCTCTGAATAGCAGTTTTCAAACATCAAATAAAGGGTTTATATAGCTATATATATCAATTTGCATCTGAGATAAACAAGAGAAACACTTATTCGAAGCTGTTTTCAAAAGTTATGTTTAACCTGAAATATTGTCTCAAACTGATGTTCTCACACTGAGAGAATGACGTTTTCTAAGATTCTGCTGGAGCTCTGAATAGCAGTTTTCAAACATCAAATAAAGGGTTTATATAGCTATATATATCAATTTGCATCTGAAATAAACAAGAGAAACACTTATTCGAAGCTGTTTTCAAAAGTTATGTTTAACCTGAAATATTGTCTCGAACTGATGTTCTCAGACCGAGAGAATGACGTTTTCTAAGATTCTGCTGGAGCTCTGAATAGCAGTTTTCAAACATCAAATAAAGGGTTTATATAGCTATATATAACAATTTGCATCTGAAATAAACAAGAGAAACATTTATTCGAAGCTGTTTTCAAAAGTTATGTTTAACCTGAAATATTGTCTCAAACTGATCTTCACAGGCTGAGAGAATGACGTTTTCCAAGATTCTGCTGAAGCTCTGAATAGCAGTTTTCAAACATCAAATAAAGGGTTTATATAGCTATATATATCAATTTGCATCTGAAATAAACAAGAGAAACACTTATTCGAAGCTGTTTTCAAAAGTTATGTTTAACCTGAAATATTGTCTCAAACTGATGTTCTCAGACCGAGAGAATGACGTTTTCTAAGATTCTGCTGGAGCTCTGAATAGCAGTTTTCAAACATCAAATAAAGGGTTTATATAGCTATATATAACAATTTGCATCTGAAATAAACAAGAGAAACATTTATTCGAAGCTGTTTTCAAAAGTTATGTTTAACCTGAAATATTGTCTCAAACTGATCTTCACAGGCTGAGAGAATGACGTTTTCCAAGATTCTGCTGAAGCTCTGAATAGCAGTTTTCAAACATCAACTAAAGGGTTTATATAGCTATATATATCAATTTGCATCTGAAATAAACAAGAGAAACACTTATTCGAAGCTGTTTTCAAAAGTTATGTTTAACATGAAATACTGTCTCAAACTGATGTTCTCAGACTGAGAGAATGACGTTTTCCAAGATTCTGCTGGAGCTCTGAATAGCAGTTTTCAAACATCAAATAAAGGGTTTATATAGCTATATATATCAATTTGCATCTGAAATAAACAAGAGAAACACTTATTCGAAGCTGTTTTCAAAAGTTATGTTTAACCTGAAATATTGTCTCAAACTGATGTTCTCAGACTGAGAGAATGACGTTTTCTAAGATTCTGCTGGAGCTCTGAATAGCAGTTTTCAAACATCAAATAAAGGGTTTATATAGCTATATATATCAATTTGCATCTGAAATAAACAAGAGAAACACTTATTCGAAGCTGTTTTCAAAAGTTATGTTTAACCTGAAATATTGTCTCAAACTGATGTTCTCAGACCGAGAGAATGACGTTTTCTAAGATTCTGCTGGAGCTCTGAATAGCAGTTTTCAAACATCAAATAAAGGGTTTATATAGCTATATATATCAATTTGCATCTGAAATAAACAAGAGAAACACTTATTCGAAGCTGTTTTCAAAAGTTATGTTTAACCTGAAATATTGTCTCAAACTGATGTTCTCAGACCGAGAGAATGACGTTTTCTAAGATTCTGCTGGAGCTCTGAATAGCAGTTTTCAAACATCAAATAAAGGGTTTATATAGCTATATATAACAATTTGCATCTGAAATAAACAAGAGAAACATTTATTCGAAGCTGTTTTCAAAAGTTATGTTTAACCTGAAATATTGTCTCAAACTGATCTTCACAGGCTGAGAGAATGACGTTTTCCAAGATTCTGCTGAAGCTCTGAATAGCAGTTTTCAAACATCAAATAAAGGGTTTATATAGCTATATATATCAATTTGCATCTGAAATAAACAAGAGAAACACTTATTCGAAGCTGTTTTCAAAAGTTATGTTTAACCTGAAATATTGTCTCAAACTGATGTTCTCAGACTAAGAGAATGAAGTTTTCCAAGATTCTGCTGGAACTCTGAATAGCAGTTTTCAAACATCAAATAAAGGGTTTATATAGCTATATATATCAATTTGCATCTGAAATAAACAAGAAAAACACTTATTCGAAGCTGTTTTCAAAAGTTATGTTTAACCTGAAATATTGTCTCAAACTGATGTTCTCAGACTGAGAGAATGACGTTTTCTAAGATTCTGCTGGAGCTCTGAATAGCAGTTTTCAAACATCAAATAAAGGGTTTATATAGCTATATATAACAATTTGCATCTGAAATAAACAAGAGAAACATTTATTCGAAGCTGTTTTCAAAAGTTATGTTTAACCTGAAATATTGTCTCAAACTGATCTTCACAGGCTGAGAGAATGACGTTTTCCAAGATTCTGCTGAAGCTCTGAAAAGCAGTTTTCAAACATCAAATAAAGGGTTTATATAGCTATATATATCAATTTGCATCTGAAATAAACAAGAGAAACACTTATTCGAAGCTGTTTTCAAAAGTTATGTTTAACATGAAATACTGTCTCAAACTGATGTTCTCAGACTGAGAGAATGACGTTTTCCAAGATTCTGCTGGAGCTCTGAATAACAGTTTTCAAACATCAAATAAAGGGTTTATATAACTATATATATCAATTTGCATCTGAAATAAACAAGAGAAACACTTATTCGAAGCTGTTTTCAAAAGTTATGTTTAACCTGAAATATTGTCTCAAACTGATGTTCTCAGACCGAGAGAATGACGTTTTCTAAGATTCTGCTGGAGCTCTGAATAGCAGTTTTCAAACATCAAATAAAGGGTTTATATAGCTATATATAACAATTTGCATCTGAAATAAACAAGAGAAACATTTATTCGAAGCTGTTTTCAAAAGTTATGTTTAACCTGAAATATTGTCTCAAACTGATCTTCACAGGCTGAGAGAATGACGTTTTCCAAGATTCTGCTGAAGCTCTGAATAGCAGTTTTCAAACATCAACTAAAAGGGTTTATATAGCTATATATATCAATTTGCATCTGAAATAAACAAGAGAAACACTTATTCGAAGCTGTTTTCAAAAGTTATGTTTAACATGAAATACTGTCTCAAACTGATGTTCTCAGACTGAGAATGACGTTTTCCAAGATTCTGCTGGAGCTCTGAATAGCAGTTTTCAAACATCAAATAAAGGGTTTATATAGCTATATATATCAATTTGCATCTGAAATAAACAAGAGAAACACTTATTCGAAGCTGTTTTCAAAAGTTATGTTTAACCTGAAATATTGTCTCAAACTGATGTTCTCAGACTGAGAGAATGACGTTTTCCAAGATTCTGCTGGAGCTCTGAATAACCGTTTTCAAACATCAAATAAAGGGTTTATATAGCTATATATATCAATTTGCATCTGAAATAGACAAGAGAAACACTTATTCGAAGCTGTTTTCAAAAGTTATGTTTAACCTGAAATATTGTCTCAAACTGATGTTCTCAGACTGAGAGAATGACGTTTTCTAAGATTCTGCTGGAGCTCTGAATAGCAGTTTTCAAACATCAAATAAAGGGTTTATATAGCTATATATATCAATTTGCATCTGAAATAAACAAGAGAAACATTTATTCAAAGCTGTTTTCAAAAGTTATGTTTAACCTGAAATATTTTCTCAAACTGATCTTCACAGGCTGAGAGAATGACGTTTTCCAAGATTCTGCTGAAGCTCTGAATAGCAGTTTTCAAACATCAAATAAAGGGTTTATATAGCTATATATATCAATTTGCATCTGAAATAAACAAGAGAAACACTTATTCGAAGCTGTTTTCAAAAGTTATGTTTAACCTGAAATATTGTCTCAAACTGATGTTCTCAGACCGAGAGAATGACGTTTTCTAAGATTCTGCTGGAGCTCTGAATAGCAGTTTTCAAACATCAAATAAAGGGTTTATATAGCTATATATAACAATTTGCATCTGAAATAAACAAGAGAAACATTTATTCGAAGCTGTTTTCAAAAGTTATGTTTAACCTGAAATATTGTCTCAAACTGATCTTCACAGGCTGAGAGAATGACGTTTTCCAAGATTCTGCTGAAGCTCTGAATAGCAGTTTTCAAACATCAAATAAAGGGTTTATATAGCTATATATATCAATTTGCATCTGAAATAAACAAGAGAAACACTTATTCGAAGCTGTTTTCAAAAGTTATGTTTAACCTGAAATATTGTCTCAAACTGATGTTCTCAGACCGAGAGAATGACGTTTTCTAAGATTCTGCTGGAGCTCTGAATAGCAGTTTTCAAACATCAAATAAAGGGTTTATATAGCTATATATATCAATTTGCATCTGAAATAAACAAGAGAAACACTTATTCGAAGCTGTTTTCAAAAGTTATGTTTAACCTGAAATATTGTCTCAAACTGATGTTCTCAGACCGAGAGAATGACGTTTTCTAAGATTCTGCTGGAGCTCTGAATAGCAGTTTTCAAACATCAAATAAAGGGTTTATATAGCTATATATAACAATTTGCATCTGAAATAAACAAGAGAAACATTTATTCGAAGCTGTTTTCAAAAGTTATGTTTAACCTGAAATACTGTCTCAAACTGATGTTCTCAGACTGAGAGAATGACGTTTTCCAAGATTCTGCTGGAGCTCTGAATAGCAGTTTTCAAACATCAAATAAAGGGTTTATATAGCTATATATATCAATTTGCATCTGAAATAAACAAGAGAAACACTTATTCGAAGCTGTTTTCAAAAGTTATGTTTAACCTGAAATATTGTCTCAAACTGATGTTCTCAGACTGAGAGAATGACGTTTTCTAAGATTCTGCTGGAGCTCTGAATAGCAGTTTTCAAACATCAAATAAAGGGTTTATATAGCTATATATATCAATTTGCATCTGAAATAAACAAGAGAAACACTTATTCGAAGCTGTTTTCAAAAGTTATGTTTAACCTGAAATATTGTCTCAAACTGATGTTCTCAGACCGAGAGAATGACGTTTTCTAAGATTCTGCTGGAGCTCTGAATAGCAGTTTTCAAACATCAAATAAAGGGTTTATATAGCTATATATATCAATTTGCATCTTAAATAAACAAGAGAAACACTTATTCGAAGCTGTTTTCAAAAGTTATGTTTAACCTGAAATATTGTCTCAAACTGATGTTCTCAGACCGAGAGAATGACGTTTTCTAAGATTCTGCTGGAGCTCTGAATAGCAGTTTTCAAACATCAAATAAAGGGTTTATATAGCTATATATAACAATTTGCATCTGAAATAAACAAGAGAAACATTTATTCGAAGCTGTTTTCAAAAGTTATGTTTAACCTGAAATATTGTCTCAAACTGATCTTCACAGGCTGAGAGAATGACGTTTTCCAAGATTCTGCTGAAGCTCTGAATAGCAGTTTTCAAACATCAAATAAAGGGTTTATATAGCTATATATATCAATTTGCATCTGAAATAAACAAGAGAAACACTTATTCGAAGCTGTTTTCAAAAGTTATGTTTAACCTGAAATATTGTCTCAAACTGATGTTCTCAGACCGAGAGAATGACGTTTTCTAAGATTCTGCTGGAGCTCTGAATAGCAGTTTTCAAACATCAAATAAAGGGTTTATATAGCTATATATAACAATTTGCATCTGAAATAAACAAGAGAAACACTTATTCGAAGCTGTTTTCAAAAGTTATGTTTAACCTGAAATATTTTCTCAAACTGATCTTCACAGGCTGAGAGAATGACGTTTTCCAAGATTCTGCTGAAGCTCTGAATAGCAGTTTTCAAACATCAAATAAAGGGTTTATATAGCTATATATATCAATTTGCATCTGAAATAAACAAGAGAAACACTTATTCGAAGCTGTTTTCAAAAGTTATGTTTAACCTGAAATATTGTCTCAAACTGATGTTCTCAGACCGAGAGAATGACGTTTTCTAAGATTCTGCTGGAGCTCTGAATAGCAGTTTTCAAACATCAAATAAAGGGTTTATATAGCTATATATAACAATTTGCATCTGAAATAAACAAGAGAAACACTTATTCGAAGCTGTTTTCAAAAGTTATGTTTAACCTGAAATATTGTCTCAAACTGATCTTCACAGGCTGAGAGAATGACGTTTTCCAAGATTCTGCTGAAGCTCTGAATAGCAGTTTTCAAACATCAACTAAAGGGTTTATATAGCTATATATATCAATTTGCATCTGAAATAAACAAGAGAAACACTTATTCGAAGCTGTTTTCAAAAGTTATGTTTAACATGAAATACTGTCTCAAACTGATGTTCTCAGACTGAGAATGACGTTTTCCAAGATTCTGCTGGAGCTCTGAATAGCAGTTTTCAAACATCAAATAAAGGGTTTATATAGCTATATATATCAATTTGCATCTGAAATAAACAAGAGAAACACTTATTCGAAGCTGTTTTCAAAAGTTATGTTTAACCTGAAATATTGTCTCAAACTGATGTTCTCAGACTGAGAGAATGACGTTTTCTAAGATTCTGCTGGAGCTCTGAATAGCAGTTTTCAAACATCAAATAAAGGGTTTATATAGCTATATATATCAATTTGCATCTGAAATAAACAAGAGAAACACTTATTCGAAGCTGTTTTCAAAAGTTATGTTTAACCTGAAATATTGTCTCAAACTGATGTTCTCAGACCGAGAGAATGACGTTTTCTAAGATTCTGCTGGAGCTCTGAATAGCAGTTTTCAAACATCAAATAAAGGGTTTATATAGCTATATATAACAATTTGCATCTGAAATAAACAAGAGAAACATTTATTCGAAGCTGTTTTCAAAAGTTATGTTTAACCTGAAATATTGTCTCAAACTGATCTTCACAGGCTGAGAGAATGACGTTTTCCAAGATTCTGCTGAAGCTCTGAATAGCAGTTTTCAAACATCAAATAAAGGGTTTATATAGCTATATATATCAATTTGCATCTGAAATAAACAAGAGAAACACTTATTCAAAGCTGTTTTCAAAAGTTATGTTTAACATGAAATACTGTCTCAAACTGATGTTCTCAGACTGAGAGAATGACGTTTTCCAAGATTCTGCTGGAGCTCTGAATAACAGTTTTCAAACATCAAATAAAGGGTTTATATAACTATATATATCAATTTGCATCTGAAATAAACAAGAGAAACACTTATTCGAAGCTGTTTTCAAAAGTTATGTTTAACCTGAAATATTGTCTCAAACTGATGTTCTCAGACTAAGAGAATGAAGTTTTCCAAGATTCTGCTGGAGCTCTGAATAGCAGTTTTCAAACATCAAATAAAGGGTTTATATAGCTATATATATCAATTTGCATCTGAAATAAACAAGAAAAACACTTATTCGAAGCTGTTTTCAAAAGTTATGTTTAACCTGAAATATTGTCTCAAACTGATGTTCTCAGACTGAGAGAATGACGTTTTCTAAGATTCTGCTGGAGCTCTGAATAGCAGTTTTCAAACATCAAATAAAGGGTTTATATAGCTATATATAACAATTTGCATCTGAAATAAACAAGAGAAACATTTATTCGAAGCTGTTTTCAAAAGTTATGTTTAACCTGAAATATTGTCTCAAACTGATCTTCTCAGACTGAGAGAATGACGTTTTCCAAGATTCTGCTGGAGCTCTGAATAACCGTTTTCAAACATCAAATAAAGGGTTGATATAGCTATATATATCAATTTGCATCTGAAATAAACAAGAGAAACATTTATTCGAAGCTGTTTTCAAAAGTTATGTTTAACCTGAAATATTGTCTCAAACTGATCTTCTCAGACTGAGAGAATGACGTTTTCCAAGATTCTGCTGGAGCTCTGAATAACAGTTTTAAAACATCAAATAAAGGGTTTATATAGCTATATATATCAATTTGCATCTGAAATAAACAAGAGAAACACTTATTCGAAGCTGTTTTCAAAAGTTATGTTTAACCTGAAATATTGTCTCAAACTGATGTTCTCAGACTGAGAGAATGACGTTTTCTAAGATTCTGCTGGAGCTCTGAATAGCAGTTTTCAAACATCAAATAAAGGGTTTATATAGCTATATATATCAATTTGCATCTGAAATAAACAAGAGAAACACTTATTCGAAGCTGTTTTCAAAAGTTATGTTTAACCTGAAATATTGTCTCAAACTGATGTTCTCACACTGAGAGAATGACGTTTTCTAAGATTCTGCTGGAGCTCTGAATAGCAGTTTTCAAACATCAAATAAAGGGTTTATATAGCTATATATATCAATTTGCATCTGAAATAAACAAGAGAAACACTTATTCGAAGCTGTTTTCAAAAGTTATGTTTAACCTGAAATATTGTCTCAAACTGATGTTCTCAGACCGAGAGAATGACGTTTTCTAAGATTCTGCTGGAGCTCTGAATAGCAGTTTTCAAACATCAAATAAAGGGTTTATATAGCTATATATATCAATTTGCATCTGAAATAAACAAGAGAAACACTTATTCGAAGCTGTTTTCAAAAGTTATGTTTAACCTGAAATATTGTCTCAAACTGATGTTCTCAGACCGAGAGAATGACGTTTTCTAAGATTCTGCTGGAGCTCTGAATAGCAGTTTTCAAACATCAAATAAAGGGTTTATATAGCTATATATAACAATTTGCATCTGAAATAAACAAGAGAAACACTTATTCGAAGCTGTTTTCAAAAGTTATGTTTAACCTGAAATATTTTCTCAAACTGATCTTCACAGGCTGAGAGAATGACGTTTTCCAAGATTCTGCTGAAGCTCTGAATAGCAGTTTTCAAACATCAAATAAAGGGTTTATATAGCTATATATATCAATTTGCATCTGAAATAAACAAGAGAAAAACATATTCAAAGCTGTTTTCAAAAGTTATGTTTAACCTGAAATATTGTCTCAAACTGATCTTCACAGGCTGAGAGAATGACGTTTTCCAAGATTCTGCTGAAGCTCTGAATAGCAGTTTTCAAACATCAACTAAAGGGTTTATATAGCTATATATATCAATTTGCATCTGAAATAAACAAGAGAAACAATTATTCGAAGCTGTTTTCAAAAGTTATGTTTAACATGAAATACTGTCTCAAACTGATGTTCTCAGACTGAGAGAATGACGTTTTCCAAGATTCTGCTGGAGCTCTGAATAGCAGTTTTCAAACATCAAATAAAGGGTTTATATAGCTATATATATCAATTTGCATCTGAAATAAACAAGAGAAACACTTATTCGAAGCTGTTTTCAAAAGTTATGTTTAACCTGAAATATTGTCTCAAACTGATGTTCTCAGACCGAGAGAATGACGTTTTCTAAGATTCTGCTGGAGCTCTGAATAGCAGTTTTCAAACATCAAATAAAGGGTTTATATAGCTATATATATCAATTTGCATCTTAAATAAACAAGAGAAACACTTATTCGAAGCTGTTTTCAAAAGTTATGTTTAACCTGAAATATTGTCTCAAACTGATCTTCACAGGCTGAGAGAATGACGTTTTCCAAGATTCTGCTGAAGCTCTGAATAGCAGTTTTCAAACATCAAATAAAGGGTTTATATAGCTATATATATCAATTTGCATCTGAAATAAACAAGAGAAACACTTATTCGAAGCTGTTTTCAAAAGTTATGTTTAACCTGAAATATTGTCTCAAACTGATGTTCTCAGACCGAGAGAATGACGTTTTCTAAGATTCTGCTGGAGCTCTGAATAGCAGTTTTCAAACATCAAATAAAGGGTTTATATAGCTATATATAACAATTTGCATCTGAAATAAACAAGAGAAACACTTATTCGAAGCTGTTTTCAAAAGTTATGTTTAACCTGAAATATTTTCTCAAACTGATCTTCACAGGCTGAGAGAATGACGTTTTCCAAGATTCTGCTGAAGCTCTGAATAGCAGTTTTCAAACATCAAATAAAGGGTTTATATAGCTATATATATCAATTTGCATCTGAAATAAACAAGAGAAAAACATATTCAAAGCTGTTTTCAAAAGTTATTTTTAACCTGAAATATTGTCTCAAACTGATGTTCTCAGACTGAGAGAATGACGTTTTCTAAGATTCTGCTGGAGCTCTGAATAGCAGTTTTCAAACATCAAATAAAGGGTTTATATAGCTATATATATCAATTTGCATCTGAAATAAACAAGAGAAACAATTATTCGAAGCTGTTTTCAAAAGTTATGTTTAACATGAAATACTGTCTCAAACTGATGTTCTCAGACCGAGAGAATGACGTTTTCTAAGATTCTGCTGGAGCTCTGAATAGCAGTTTTCAAACATCAAATAAAGGGTTTATATAGCTATATATAACAATTTGCATCTGAAATAAACAAGAGAAACATTTATTCGAAGCTGTTTTCAAAAGTTATGTTTAACCTGAAATATTGTCTCAAACTGATCTTCACAGGCTGAGAGAATGACATTTTCCAAGATTCTGCTGAAGCTCTGAATAGCAGTTTTCAAACATCAACTAAAGGGTTTATATAGCTATATATATCAATTTGCATCTGAAATAAACAAGAGAAACACTTATTCGAAGCTGTTTTCAAAAGTTATGTTTAACATGAAATACTGTCTCAAACTGATGTTCTCAGACTGAGAATGACGTTTTCCAAGATTCTGCTGGAGCTCTGAATAGCAGTTTTCAAACATCAAATAAAGGGTTTATATAGCTATATATATCAATTTGCATCTGAAATAAACAAGAGAAACACTTATTCGAAGCTGTTTTCAAAAGTTATGTTTAACCTGAAATATTGTCTCAAACTGATGTTCTCAGACCGAGAGAATGACGTTTTCTAAGATTCTGCTGGAGCTCTGAATAGCAGTTTTCAAACATCAAATAAAGGGTTTATATAGCTATATATAACAATTTGCATCTGAAATAAACAAGAGAAACATTTATTCGAAGCTGTTTTCAAAAGTTATGTTTAACCTGAAATATTGTCTCAAACTGATCTTCACAGACTGAGAGAATGACGTTTTCCAAGATTCTGCTGGAGCTCTGAATAGCAGTTTTCAAACATCAAATAAAGGGTTTATATAGCTATATATATCAATTTGCATCTGAAATAAACAAGAGAAACACTTATTCAAAGCTGTTTTCAAAAGTTATGTTTAACCTGAAATATTGTCTCAAACTGATCTTCTCAGACTGAGAGAATGACGTTTTCCAAGATTCTGCTGGAGCTCTGAATAACCGTTTTCAAACATCAAATAAAGGGTTGATATAGCTATATATATCAATTTGCATCTGAAATAAACAAGAGAAACATTTATTCGAAGCTGTTTTCAAAAGTTATGTTTAACCTGAAATATTGTCTCAAACTGATCTTCTCAGACTGAGAGAATGACGTTTTCCAAGATTCTGCTGGAGCTCTGAATAACAGTTTTAAAACATCAAATAAAGGGTTTATATAGCTATATATATCTATTTGCATCTGAAATAAACAAGAGAAACACTTATTCGAAGCTGTTTTCAAAAGTTATGTTTAACCTGAAATATTGTCTCAAACTGATGTTCTCAGACTGAGAGAATGACGTTTTCTAAGATTCTGCTGGAGCTCTGAATAGCAGTTTTCAAACATCAAATAAAGGGTTTATATAGCTATATATATCAATTTGCATCTGAAATAAACAAGAGAAACACTTATTCGAAGCTGTTTTCAAAAGTTATGTTTAACCTGAAATATTGTCTCAAACTGATGTTCTCAGACTGAGAGAATGACGTTTTCTAAGATTCTGCTGGAGCTCTGAATAGCAGTTTTCAAACATCAAATAAAGGGTTTATATAGCTGTATATATCAATTTGCATCTGAAATAAACAAGAGAAACACTTATTCGAAGCTGTTTTCAAAAGTTATGTTTAACCTGAAATATTGTCTCAAACTGATGTTCTCAGACCGAGAGAATGACGTTTTCTAAGATTCTGCTGGAGCTCTGAATAGCAGTTTTCAAACATCAAATAAAGGGTTTATATAGCTATATATAACAATTTGCATCTGAAATAAACAAGAGAAACATTTATTCGAAGCTGTTTTCAAAAGTTATGTTTAACCTGAAATATTGTCTCAAACTGATCTTCACAGACTGAGAGAATGACGTTTTCCAAGATTCTGCTGGAGCTCTGAATAGCAGTTTTCAAACATCAAATAAAGGGTTTATATAGCTATATATATCAATTTGCATCTGAAATAAACAAGAGAAACATTTATTCGAAGCTGTTTTCAAAAGTTATGTTTAACCTGAAATATTGTCTCAAACTGATGTTCTCAGACCGAGAGAATGACGTTTTCTAAGATTCTGCTGGAGCTCTGAATAGCAGTTTTCAAACATCAAATAAAGGGTTTATATAGCTATATATAACAATTTGCATCTGAAATAAACAAGAGAAACACTTATTCGAAGCTGTTTTCAAAAGTTATGTTTAACCTGAAATACTGTCTCAAACTGATGTTCTCAGACTGAGAGAATGACGTTTTCCAAGATTCTGCTGGAGCTCTGAATAGCAGTTTTCAAACATCAAATAAAGGGTTTATATAGCGATATATATCAATTTGCATCTGAAATAAACAAGAGAAACACTTATTCGAAGCTGTTTTCAAAAGTTATGTTTAACCTGAAATATTGTCTCAAACTGATGTTCTCAGACTGAGAGAATGACGTTTTCTAAGATTCTGCTGGAGCTCTGAATAGCAGTTTTCAAACATCAAATAAAGGGTTTATATAGCTATATATATCAATTTGCATCTGAAATAAACAAGAGAAACACTTATTCGAAGCTGTTTTCAAAAGTTATGTTTAACCTGAAATATTGTCTCAAACTGATGTTCTCAGACCGAGAGAATGACGTTTTCTAAGATTCTGCTGGAGCTCTGAATAGCAGTTTTCAAACATCAAATAAAGGGTTTATATAGCTATATATATCAATTTGCATCTGAAATAAACAAGAGAAACACTTATTCGAAGCTGTTTTCAAAAGTTATGTTTAACCTGAAATATTGTCTCAAACTGATGTTCTCAGACCGAGAGAATGACGTTTTCTAAGATTCTGCTGGAGCTCTGAATAGCAGTTTTCAAACATCAAATAAAGGGTTTATATAGCTATATATAACAATTTGCATCTGAAATAAACAAGAGAAACATTTATTCGAAGCTGTTTTCAAAAGTTATGTTTAACCTGAAATATTGTCTCAAACTGATCTTCACAGGCTGAGAGAATGACGTTTTCCAAGATTCTGCTGAAGCTCTGAATAGCAGTTTTCAAACATCAAATAAAGGGTTTATATAGCTATATATATCAATTTGCATCTGAAATAAACAAGAGAAACACTTATTCGAAGCTGTTTTCAAAAGTTATGTTTAACCTGAAATATTGTCTCAAACTGATGTTCTCAGACCGAGAGAATGACGTTTTCTAAGATTCTGCTGGAGCTCTGAATAGCAGTTTTCAAACATCAAATAAAGGGTTTATATAGCTATATATAACAATTTGCATCTGAAATAAACAAGAGAAACATTTATTCGAAGCTGTTTTCAAAAGTTATGTTTAACCTGAAATATTGTCTCAAACTGATCTTCACAGGCTGAGAGAATGACGTTTTCCAAGATTCTGCTGAAGCTCTGAATAGCAGTTTTCAAACATCAAATAAAGGGTTTATATAGCTATATATATCAATTTGCATCTGAAATAAACAAGAGAAACACTTATTCGAAGCTGTTTTCAAAAGTTATGTTTAACCTGAAATATTGTCTCAAACTGATGTTCTCAGACTAAGAGAATGAAGTTTTCCAAGATTCTGCTGGAGCTCTGAATAGCAGTTTTCAAACATCAAATAAAGGGTTTATATAGCTATATATATCAATTTGCATCTGAAATAAACAAGAGAAACACTTATTCGAAGCTGTTTTCAAAAGTTATGTTTAACCTGAAATATTGTCTCAAACTGATGTTCTCAGACTGAGAGAATGACGTTTTCTAAGATTCTGCTGGAGCTCTGAATAGCAGTTTTCAAACATCAAATAAAGGGTTTATATAGCTATATATATCAATTTGCATCTGAAATAAACAAGAGAAACACTTATTCGAAGCTGTTTTCAAAAGTTATGTTTAACCTGAAATATTGTCTCAAACTGATGTTCTCAGACTGAGAGAATGACGTTTTCTAAGATTCTGCTGGAGCTCTGAATAGCAGTTTTCAAACATCAAATAAAGGGTTTATATAGCTATATATATCAATTTGCATCTGAAATAAACAAGAGAAACACTTATTCGAAGCTGTTTTCAAAAGTTATGTTTAACCTGAAATATTGTCTCAAACTGATGTTCTCAGACCGAGAGAATGACGTTTTCTAAGATTCTGCTGGAGCTCTGAATAGCAGTTTTCAAACATCAAATAAAGGGTTTATATAGCTATATATAACAATTTGCATCTGAAATAAACAAGAGAAACATTTATTCGAAGCTGTTTTCAAAAGTTATGTTTAACCTGAAATATTTTCTCAAACTGATCTTCACAGGCTGAGAGAATGACGTTTTCCAAGATTCTGCTGAAGCTCTGAATAGCAGTTTTCAAACATCAAATAAAGGGTTTATATAGCTATATATATCAATTTGCATCTGAAATAAACAAGAGAAACACTTATTCGAAGCTGTTTTCAAAAGTTATGTTTAACCTGAAATATTGTCTCAAACTGATGTTCTCAGACCGAGAGAATGACGTTTTCTAAGATTCTGCTGGAGCTCTGAATAGCAGTTTTCAAACATCAAATAAAGGGTTTATATAGCTATATATAACAATTTGCATCTGAAATAAACAAGAGAAACATTTATTCGAAGCTGTTTTCAAAAGTTATGTTTAACCTGAAATATTGTCTCAAACTGATCTTCACAGGCTGAGAGAATGACGTTTTCCAAGATTCTGCTGAAGCTCTGAATAGCAGTTTTCAAACATCAAATAAAGGGTTTATATAGCTATATATATCAATTTGCATCTGAAATAAACAAGAGAAACACTTATTCGAAGCTGTTTTCAAAAGTTATGTTTAACATGAAATACTGTCTCAAACTGATGTTCTCAGACTGAGAGAATGACGTTTTCCAAGATTCTGCTGGAGCTCTAAATAGCAGTTTTCAAACATCAAATAAAGGGTTTATATAGCTATATATATCAATTTGCATCTGAAATAAACAAGAGAAACACTTATTCGAAGCTGTTTTCAAAAGTTATGTTTAACCTGAAATATTGTCTCAAACTGATCTTCTCAGACTGAGAGAATGACGTTTTCTAAGATTCTGCTGGAGCTCTGAATAGCAGTTTTCAAACATCAAATAAAGGGTTTATATAGCTATATATAACAATTTGCATCTGAAATAAACAAGAGAAACATTTATTCGAAGCTGTTTTCAAAAGTTATGTTTAACCTGAAATATTGTCTCAAACTGATCTTCACAGGCTGAGAGAATGACGTTTTCCAAGATTCTGCTGAAGCTCTGAATAGCAGTTTTCAAACATCAAATAAAGGGTTTATATAGCTATATATATCAATTTGCATCTGAAATAAACAAGAGAAACACTTATTCGAAGCTGTTTTCAAAAGTTATGTTTAACCTGAAATATTGTCTCAAACTGATGTTCTCAGACTAAGAGAATGAAGTTTTCCAAGATTCTGCTGGAGCTCTGAATAGCAGTTTTCAAACATCAAATAAAGGGTTTATATAGCTATATATATCAATTTGCATCTGAAATAAACAAGAGAAACACTTATTCGAAGCTGTTTTCAAAAGTTATGTTTAACCTGAAATATTGTCTCAAACTGATGTTCTCAGACTGAGAGAATGACGTTTTCTAAGATTCTGCTGGAGCTCTGAATAGCAGTTTTCAAACATCAAATAAAGGGTTTATATAGCTATATATAACAATTTGCATCTGAAATAAACAAGAGAAACATTTATTCGAAGCTGTTTTCAAAAGTTATGTTTAACCTGAAATATTGTCTCAAACTGATCTTCACAGGCTGAGAGAATGCCGTTTTCCAAGATTCTGCTGAAGCTCTGAATAGCAGTTTTCAAACATCAAATAAAGGGTTTATATAGCTATATATATCAATTTGCATCTGAAATAAACAAGAGAAACACTTATTCAAAGCTGTTTTCAAAAGTTATGTTTAACATGAAATACTGTCTCAAACTGATGTTCTCAGACTGAGAGAATGACGTTTTCCAAGATTCTGCTGGAGCTCTGAATAACAGTTTTCAAACATCAAATAAAGGGTTTATATAACTATATATATCAATTTGCATCTGAAATAAACAAGAGAAACACTTATTCGAAGCTGTTTTCAAAAGTTATGTTTAACCTGAAATATTGTCTCAAACTGATGTTCTCACACTGAGAGAATGACGTTTTCTAAGATTCTGCTGGAGCTCTGAATAGCAGTTTTCAAACATCAAATAAAGGGTTTATATAGCTATATATATATCAATTTGCATCTGAAATAAACAAGAAAAACACTTATTCGAAGCTGTTTTCAAAAGTTATGTTTAACCTGAAATATTGTCTCAAACTGATGTTCTCAGACTGAGAGAATGACGTTTTCTAAGATTCTGCTGGAGCTCTGAATAGCAGTTTTCAAACATCAAATAAAGGGTTTATATAGCTATATATATCAATTTGCATCTGAAATAAACAAGAAAAACACTTATTCGAAGCTGTTTTCAAAAGTTATGTTTAACCTGAAATATTGTCTCAAACTGATGTTCTCAGACTGAGAGAATGACGTTTTCTAAGATTCTGCTGGAGCTCTGAATAGCAGTTTTCAAACATCAAATAAAGGGTTTATATAGCTATATATAACAATTTGCATCTGAAATAAACAAGAGAAACATTTATTCGAAGCTGTTTTCAAAAGTTATGTTTAACCTGAAATATTGTCTCAAACTGATCTTCTCAGACTGAGAGAATGACGTTTTCCAAGATTCTGCTGGAGCTCTGAATAGCAGTTTTCAAACATCAAATAAAGGGTTTATATAGCTATATATATCAATTTGCATCTGAAATAAACAAGAGAAACATTTATTCGAAGCTGTTTTCAAAAGTTATGTTTAACCTGAAATATTGTCTCAAACTGATCTTCACAGGCTGAGAGAATGACGTTTTCCAAGATTCTGCTGAAGCTCTGAATAGCAGTTTTCAAACATCAACTAAAGGGTTTATATAGCTATATATATCAATTTGCATCTGAAATAAACAAGAGAAACACTTATTCGAAGCTGTTTTCAAAAGTTATGTTTAACATGAAATACTGTCTCAAACTGATGTTCTCAGACTGAGAGAATGACGTTTTCCAAGATTCTGCTGGAGCTCTGAATAGCAGTTTTCAAACATCAAATAAAGGGTTTATATAGCTATATATATCAATTTGCATCTGAAATAAACAAGAGAAACACTTATTCGAAGCTGTTTTCAAAAGTTATGTTTAACCTGAAATATTGTCTCAAACTGATGTTCTCAGACTGAGAGAATGACGTTTTCTAAGATTCTGCTGGAGCTCTGAATAGCAGTTTTCAAACATCAAATAAAGGGTTTATATAGCTATATATATCAATTTGCATCTGAAATAAACAAGAGAAACACTTATTCGAAGCTGGTTTCAAAAGTTATGTTTAACCTGAAATATTGTCTCAAACTGATGTTCTCAGACCGAGAGAATGACGTTTTCTAAGATTCTGCTGGAGCTCTGAATAGCAGTTTTCAAACATCAAATAAAGGGTTTATATAGCTATATATATCAATTTGCATGTGAAATAAACAAGAGAAACACTTATTCGAAGCTGTTTTCAAAAGTTATGTTTAACCTGAAATATTGTCTCAAACTGATGTTCTCAGACCGAGAGAATGACGTTTTCTAAGATTCTGCTGGAGCTCTGAATAGCAGTTTTCAAACATCAAATAAAGGGTTTATATAGCTATATATAACAATTTGCATCTGAAATAAACAAGAGAAACATTTATTCGAAGCTGTTTTCAAAAGTTATGTTTAACCTGAAATATTGTCTCAAACTGATCTTCACAGGCTGAGAGAATGACGTTTTCCAAGATTCTGCTGAAGCTCTGAATAGCAGTTTTCAAACATCAAATAAAGGGTTTATATAGCTATATATATCAATTTGCTTCTGAAATAAACAAGAGAAACACTTATTCGAAGCTGTTTTCAAAAGTTATGTTTAACCTGAAATATTGTCTCAAACTGATGTTCTCAGACCGAGAGAATGACGTTTTCTAAGATTCTGCTGGAGCTCTGAATAGCAGTTTTCAAACATCAAATAAAGGGTTTATATAGCTATATATAACAATTTGCATCTGAAATAAACAAGAGAAACATTTATTCGAAGCTGTTTTCAAAAGTTATGTTTAACCTGAAATATTGTCTCAAACTGATCTTCTCAGACTGAGAGAATGACGTTTTCCAAGATTCTGCTGGAGCTCTGAATAACAGTTTTAAAACATCAAATAAAGGGTTTATATAGCTATATATATCAATTTGCATCTAAAATAAACAAGAGAAACACTTATTCGAAGCTGTTTTCAAAAGTTATGTTTAACCTGAAATATTGTCTCAAACTGATGTTCTCAGACTGAGAGAATGACGTTTTCTAAGATTCTGCTGGAGCTCTGAATAGCAGTTTTCAAACATCAAATAAAGGGTTTATATAGCTATATATATCAATTTGCATCTGAAATAAACAAGAGAAACACTTATTCGAAGCTGTTTTCAAAAGTTATGTTTAACCTGAAATATTGTCTCAAACTGATGTTCTCAGACTGAGAGAATGAAGTTTTCTAAGATTCTGCTGGAGCTCTGAATAGCAGTTTTCAAACATCAAATAAAGGGTTTATATAGCTATATATATCAATTTGCATCTGAAATAAACAAAAGAAAAACTTATTCAAAGCTGTTTTCAAAAGTTATGTTTAACCTGAAATATTGTCTCAAACTGATGTTCTCAGACCGAGAGAATGACGTTTTCTAAGATTCTGCTGGAGTTCTGAATAGCAGTTTTCAAACATCAAATAAAGGGTTTATATAGCTATATATATCAATTTGCATCTGAAATAAACAAGAGAAACACTTATTCGAAGCTGGTTTCAAAAGTTATGTTTAACCTGAAATATTGTCTCAAACTGATGTTCTCAGACCGAGAGAATGACGTTTTCTAAGATTCTGCTGGAGCTCTGAATAGCAGTTTTCAAACATCAAATAAAGGGTTTATATAGCTATATATATCAATTTGCATCTGAAATAAACAAGAGAAACACTTATTCGAAGCTGTTTTCAAAAGTTATGTTTAACCTGAAATATTGTCTCAAACTGATGTTCTCAGACCGAGAGAATGACGTTTTCTAAGATTCTGCTGGAGCTCTGAATAGCAGTTTTCAAACATCAAATAAAGGGTTTATATAGCTATATATATCAATTTGCATCTGAAATAAACAAGAGAAACACTTATTCGAAGCTGTTTTCAAAAGTTATGTTTAACCTGAAATATTGTCTCAAACTGATGTTCTCAGACTGAGAGAATGACGTTTTCTAAGATTCTGCTGGAGCTCTGAATAGCAGTTTTCAAACATCAAATAAAGGGTTTATATAGCTATATATATCAATTTGCATCTGAAATAAACAAGAGAAACACTTATTCGAAGCTGTTTTCAAAAGTTATGTTTAACCTGAAATATTGTCTCAAACTGATGTTCTCAGACCGAGAGAATGACGTTTTCTAAGATTCTGCTGGAGCTCTGAATAGCAGTTTTCAAACATCAAATAAAGGGTTTATATAGCTATATATAACAATTTGCATCTGAAATAAACAAGAGAAACATTTATTCGAAGCTGTTTTCAAAAGTTATGTTTAACCTGAAATATTGTCTCAAACTGATCTTCACAGGCTGAGAGAATGACGTTTTCCAAGATTCTGCTGAAGCTCTGAATAGCAGTTTTCAAACATCAAATAAAGGGTTTATATAGCTATATATATCAATTTGCATCTGAAATAAATAAGAGAAACACTTATTCGAAGCTGTTTTCAAAAGTTATGTTTAACCTGAAATATTGTCTCAAATTGATGTTCTCAGACCGAGAGAATGACGTTTTCTAAGATTCTGCTGGAGCTCTGAATAGCAGTTTTCAAACATCAAATAAAGGGTTTATATAGCTATATATAACAATTTGCATCTGAAATAAACAAGAGAAACATTTATTCGAAGCTGTTTTCAAAAGTTATGTTTAACCTGAAATATTGTCTCAAACTGATCTTCACAGGCTGAGAGAATGACGTTTTCCAAGATTCTGCTGAAGCTCTGAATAGCAGTTTTCAAACATCAACTAAAGGGTTTATATAGCTATATATATCAATTTGCATCTGAAATAAACAAGAGAAACACTTATTCGAAGCTGTTTTCAAAAGTTATGTTTAACCTGAAATACTGTCTCAAACTGATGTTCTCAGACTGAGAGAATGACGTTTTCCAAGATTCTGCTGGAGCTCTGAATAGCAGTTTTCAAACATCAAATAAAGGGTTTATATAGCGATATATATCAATTTGCATCTGAAATAAACAAGAGAAACACTTATTCGAAGCTGTTTTCAAAAGTTATGTTTAACCTGAAATATTGTCTCAAACTGATGTTCTCAGACTGAGAGAATGACGTTTTCTAAGATTCTGCTGGAGCTCTGAATAGCAGTTTTCAAACATCAAATAAAGGGTTTATATAGCTATATATATCAATTTGCATCTGAAATAAACAAGAGAAACACTTATTCGAAGCTGTTTTCAAAAGTTATGTTTAACCTGAAATATTGTCTCAAACTGATGTTCTCAGACCGAGAGAATGACGTTTTCTAAGATTCTGCTGGAGCTCTGAATAGCAGTTTTCAAACATCAAATAAAGGGTTTATATAGCTATATATATCAATTTGCATCTGAAATAAACAAGAGAAACACTTATTCGAAGCTGTTTTCAAAAGTTATGTTTAACCTGAAATATTGTCTCAAACTGATGTTCTCAGACCGAGAGAATGACGTTTTCTAAGATTCTGCTGGAGCTCTGAATAGCAGTTTTCAAACATCAAATAAAGGGTTTATATAGCTATATATAACAATTTGCATCTGAAATAAACAAGAGAAACATTTATTCGAAGCTGTTTTCAAAAGTTATGTTTAACCTGAAATATTGTCTCAAACTGATCTTCACAGGCTGAGAGAATGACGTTTTCCAAGATTCTGCTGAAGCTCTGAATAGCAGTTTTCAAACATCAAATAAAGGGTTTATATAGCTATATATAACAATTTGCATCTGAAATAAACAAGAGAAACATTTATTCGAAGCTGTTTTCAAAAGTTATGTTTAACCTGAAATATTGTCTCAAACTGATCTTCACAGGCTGAGAGAATGACGTTTTCCAAGATTCTGCTGAAGCTCTGAATAGCAGTTTTCAAACATCAAATAAAGGGTTTATATAGCTATATATATCAATTTGCATCTGAAATAAACAAGAGAAACACTTATTCGAAGCTGTTTTCAAAAGTTATGTTTAACCTGAAATATTGTCTCAAACTGATGTTCTCAGACCGAGAGAATGACGTTTTCTAAGATTCTGCTGGAGCTCTGAATAGCAGTTTTCAAACATCAAATAAAGGGTTTATATAGCTATATATAACAATTTGCATCTGAAATAAACAAGAGAAACATTTATTCGAAGCTGTTTTCAAAAGTTATGTTTAACCTGAAATATTGTCTCAAACGGATCTTCACAGGCTGAGAGAATGACGTTTTCCAAGATTCTGCTGAAGCTCTGAATAGCAGTTTTCAAACATCAAATAAAGGGTTTATATAGCTATATATATCAATTTGCATCTGAAATAAACAAGAGAAACACTTATTCGAAGCTGTTTTCAAAAGTTATGTTTAACCTGAAATATTGTCTCAAACTGATGTTCTCAGACCGAGAGAATGACGTTTTCTAAGATTCTGCTGGAGCTCTGAATAGCAGTTTTCAAACATCAAATAAAGGGTTTATATAGCTATATATATCAATTTGCATCTGAAATAAACAAGAGAAACACTTATTCGAAGCTGTTTTCAAAAGTTATGTTTAACCTGAAATATTGTCTCAAACTGATGTTCTCAGACCGAGAGAATGACGTTTTCTAAGATTCTGCTGGAGCTCTGAATAGCAGTTTTCAAACATCAAATAAAGGGTTTATATAGCTATATATATCAATTTGCATCTGAAATAAACAAGAGAAACATTTATTCGAAGCTGTTTTCAAAAGTTATGTTTAACCTGAAATATTGTCTCAAACTGATCTTCACAGGCTGAGAGAATGACGTTTTCCAAGATTCTGCTGAAGCTCTGAATAGCAGTTTTCAAACATCAACTAAAGGGTTTATATAGCTATATATATCAATTTGCATCTGAAATAAACAAGAGAAACACTTATTCGAAGCTGTTTTCAAAAGTTATGTTTAACCTGAAATATTATCTCAAACTGATCTTCTCAGACTGAGAGAATGACGTTTTCCAAGATTCTGCTGGAGCTCTGAATAACCGTTTTCAAACATCAAATAAAGGGTTGATATAGCTATATATATCAATTTGCATCTGAAATAAACAAGAGAAACATTTATTCGAAGCTGTTTTCAAAAGTTATGTTTAACCTGAAATATTGTCTCAAACTGATGTTCTCAGACTGAGAGAATGACGTTTTCTAAGATTCTGCTGGAGCTCTGAATAGCAGTTTTCAAACATCAAATAAAGGGTTTATATAGCTATATATATCAATTTGCATCTGAAATAAACAAGAGAAACACTTATTCGAAGCTGTTTTCAAAAGTTATGTTTAACCTGAAATATTGTCTCAAACTGATGTTCTCAGACTGAGAGAATGACGTTTTCCAAGATTCTGCTGGAGCTCTGAATAGCAGTTTTTAAACATCAAATAAAGGGTTTATATAGCTATATATATCAATTTGCATCTGAAATAAACAAGAGAAACACTTATTCGAAGCTGTTTTCAAAAGTTATGTTTAACATGAAATATTGTCTCAAACTGATGTTCTCAGACTGAGAGAATGACGTTTTCCAAGATTCTGCTGGAGCTCTGAATAGCAGTTTTCAAACATCAAATAAAGGGTTTATATAGCTATATATATCAATTTGCATCTGAAATAAACAAGAGAAACACTTATTCGAAGCTGTTTTCAAAGGATATGTTTAAGTGAGACCTTCTCTAAATGTGATGTATTCAGACTGAGATGTATTTGATGTCCAATCCCGCCACCTTGTGGTTCTTCTTTTTTATCAACATTTCTCTTTTTTTTTCCACAATGCAATTCCCCCAAGCACCCTACCTGGTGCACAAACCAAACACCACCATGTCTTCTCCTTTGAATTTGATTGACAGGTCCACCAGAACGGTCTTGTAGATACAGCATTGCTTTGTCTAGTCCGAGCGAGTCTCAGAATGTTTTCACAGTCTTGGAAGTAGTGAACGCGGGCTAAGATGCTGCTGGAGCTCTGAATAACAGTTTTCAAACATCAAATAAAGGGTTTATATAGCTATATATATCAATTTGCATCTGAAATAAACAAGAGAAAAACATATTCAAAGCTATTTTCAAAAGTTATGTTTAACCTGAAAGATTGTCTCAAACTGATGTTCTCAGACTGAGAGAATGACGTTTTCCAAGATTCTGCTGGAGCTCTGAATAACCGTTTTCAAACATCAAATAAAGGGTTGATATAGCTATATATATCAACTTGCATCTGAAATAAACAAGAGAAACATTTATTCCAAGCTGTTTTCAAAAGTTATGTTTAACCTGAAATATTGTCTCAAATTGATGTTCTGAGACTGAGAGAATGACGTTTTCTAAGATTCTGCTGGAGCTCTGTATAGCAGTTTTCAAACATCAAATAAAGGGTTTATATAGCTATATATAACAATTTGCATCTGAAATAAACAAGAAAAAAACTTATTCAAAGCTGTTTTCATAAGTTATGTTTAACCTGAAACATTGTCTCAAACTGATGTTCTCAGACTGAGAGAATGACGTTTTCCAAGATTCTGCTGGAGCTCTGAATAACCGTTTTCAAACATCAAATAAAGGGTTGATATAGCTATATATAACAATTTGCATCTAAAATAAACAAGAGAAACACTTATTCGAAGCTGTTTTCAAAAGTTATGTTTAACCTGAAATATTGTCTCAAACTGATGTTCTCAGACTGAGAGAATGACGTTTTCCAAGATTCTGCTGGAGCTCTGAATAGCAGTTTTCAAACATCAAATAAAGGGTTTATATAGCTATATATATCAATTTGCATCTGAAATAAACAAGAGAAACACTTATTCGAAGCTGTTTTCAAAAGTTATGTTTAACCTGAAATATTGTCTCAAACTGATGTTCTCAGACTGAGAGAATGACGTTTTCTAAGATTCTGCTGGAGCTCTGAATAGCAGTTTTCAAACATCAAATAAAGGATTTATATAGCTATATATATCAATTTGCATCTGAAATAAACAAGAGAAAAACTTATTCAAAGCTGTTTTCAAAAGTTATGTTTAACCTGAAACATTGTCTAAAACTGATGTTCTCAGACTGAGAGAATTACGTTTTCTAAGATTCTGCTGGAGCTCTGAATAGCAGTTTTCAAACATCAAATAAAGGGTTTATATAGCTATATATATCAATTTGCATCTGAAATAAACAAGAGAAACATTTATTCGAAGCTGTTTTCAAAAGTTATGTTTAACCTGAAATATTGTCTCAAACTGATCTTCTCAGACTGAGAGAATGACGTTTTCCAAGATTCTGCTGGAGCTCTGAATAGCAGTTTTAAAACATCAAATAAAGGGTTTATATAGCTATATATATCAATTTGCATCTAAAATAAACAAGAGAAACACTTATTCGAAGCTGTTTTCAAAAGTTATGTTTAACCTGAAATATTGTCTCAAACTGATGTTCTCAGACTGAGAGAATGACGTTTTCTAAGATTCTGCTGGAGCTCTGAATAGCAGTTTTCAAACATCAAATAAAGGGTTTATATAGCTATATATATCAATTTGCATCTGAAATAAACAAGAGAAACACTTATTCGAAGCTGTTTTCAAAAGTTATGTTTAACCTGAAATATTGTCTCAAACTGATGTTCTCAGACTGAGAGAATGACGTTTTCTAAGATTCTGCTGGAGCTCTGAATAGCAGTTTTCAAACATCAAATAAAGGGTTTATATAGCTATATATATCAATTTGCATCTGAAATAAAGAAGAGAAACACTTATTCGAAGCTGGTTTCAAAAGTTATGTTTAACCTGAAATATTGTCTCAAACTGATGTTCTCAGACCGAGAGAATGACGTTTTCTAAGATTCTGCTGGAGCTCTGAATAGCAGTTTTCAAACATCAAATAAAGGGTTTATATAGCTATATATATCAATTTGCATCTGAAATAAACAAGAGAAACACTTATTCGAAGCTGTTTTCAAAAGTTATGTTTAACCTGAAATATTGTCTCAAACTGATGTTCTCAGACCGAGAGAATGACGTTTTCTAAGATTCTGCTGGAGCTCTGAATAGCAGTTTTCAAACATCAAATAAAGGGTTTATATAGCTATATATATCAATTTGCATCTGAAATAAACAAGAGAAACATTTATTCGAAGCTGTTTTCAAAAGTTATGTTTAACCTGAAATATTGTCTCAAACTGATCTTCACAGGCTGAGAGAATGACGTTTTCCAAGATTCTGCTGAAGCTCTGAATAGCAGTTTTCAAACATCAAATAAAGGGTTTATATAGCTATATATATCAATTTGCATCTGAAATAAACAAGAGAAACACTTATTCGAAGCTGTTTTCAAAAGTTATGTTTAACATGAAATACTGTCTCAAACTGATGTTCTCAGACTGAGAGAATGACGTTTTCCAAGATTCTGCTGGAGCTCTGAATAACAGTTTTCAAACATCAAATAAAGGGTTTATATAGCTATATATATCAATTTGCATCTGAAATAAACAAGAGAAACACTTATTCGAAGCTGTTTTCAAAAGTTATGTTTAACCTGAAATATTGTCTCAAACTGATGTTCTCAGACTAAGAGAATGAAGTTTTCCAAGATTCTGCTGGAGCTCTGAATAGCAGTTTTCAAACATCAAATAAAGGGTTTATATAGCTATATATATCAATTTGCATCTGAAATAAACAAGAGAAACACTTATTCGAAGCTGTTTTCAAAAGTTATGTTTAACCTGAAATATTGTCTCAAACTGATGTTCTCAGACTGAGAGAATGACGTTTTCCAAGATTCTGCTGGAGCTCTGAATAGCAGTTTTTAAACATCAAATAAAGGGTTTATATAGCTATATATATCAATTTGCATCTGAAATAAACAAGAGAAACACTTATTCGAAGCTGTTTTCAAAAGTTATGTTTAACATGAAATATTGTCTCAAACTGATGTTCTCAGACTGAGAGAATGACGTTTTCCAAGATTCTGCTGGAGCTCTGAATAGCAGTTTTCAAACATCAAATAAAGGGTTTATATAGCTATATATATCAATTTGCATCTGAAATAAACAAGATAAACACTTATTCGAAGCTGTTTTCAAAGGATATGTTTAAGTGAGACCTTCTCTAAATGTGATGTATTCAGACTGAGATGTATTTGATGTCCAATCCCGCCACCTTGTGGTTCTTCTTTTTTATCAACATTTCTCTTTTTTTTCCACAATGCAATTCCCCCAAGCACCCTACCTGGTGCACAAACCAAACACCACCATGTCTTCTCCTTTGAATTTGATTGACAGGTCCACCAGAACGGTCTTGTAGATACAGCATTGCGTTGTCTAGTCCGAGCGAGTCTCAGAATGTTTTCACAGTCTTGGAAGTAGTGAACACGGGCTAAGATGCTGCTGGAGCTCTGAATAACAGTTTTCAAACATCAAATAAAGGGTTTATATAGCTATATATATCAATTTGCATCTGAAATAAACAAGAGAAAAACATATTCAAAGCTGTTTTCAAAAGTTATGTTTAACCTGAAAGATTGTCTCAAACTGATGTTCTCAGACTGAGAGAATGACGTTTTCTAAGATTCTGCTGGAGCTCTGAAAAGCAGTTTTCAAACATCAAATAAAGGGTTTATATAGCTATATATATCAACTTGCATCTGAAATAAACAAGAGAAACATTTATTCCAAGCTGTTTTCAAAAGTTATGTTTAACCTGAAATATTGTCTCAAATTGATGTTCTGAGACTGAGAGAACTGATGTTCTCAGACTGAGAGAATGACGTTTTCCAAGATTCTGCTGGAGCTCTGAATAACCGTTTTCAAACATCAAATAAAGGGTTTATATAGCTATATATATCAATTTGCATCTGAAATAAACAAGAGAAACACTTATTCGAAGCTGTTTTCAAAAGTTATGTTTAACCTGAAATATTGTCTCAAACTGATGTTCTCAGACTGAGAGAATGACGTTTTCTAAAATTCTGCTGGAGCTCTGAATAGCAGTTTTCAAACATCAAATAAAGGATTTATATAGCTATATATATCAATTTGCATCTGAAATAAACAAGAGAAAAACTTATTCAAAGCTGTTTTCAAAAGTTATGTTTAACCTGAAATATTGTCTCAAACTGATGTTCTCAGACTGAGAGAATGACGTTTTCTAAGATTCTGCTGGAGCGCTGAATAGCAGTTTTCAAACATCAAATAAAGGGTTTATATAGCTATATATATCAATTTGCATCTGAAATAAACAAGAGAAACACTTATTCGAAGCTGTTTTCAAAAGTTATGTTTAACATGAAATATTGTCTCAAACTGATGTTCTCAGACTAAGAGAATGAAGTTTTCCAAGATTCTGCTGGAGCTCTGAATAGCAGTTTTCAAACATCAAATAAAGGGTTTATATAGCTATATATATCAATTTGCATCTGAAATAAACAAGAAAAACACTTATTCGAAGCTGTTTTCAAAAGTTATGTTTAACCTGAAATATTGTCTCAAACTGATGTTCTCAGACTGAGAGAATGACGTTTTCTAAGATTCTGCTGGAGCTCTGAATAGCAGTTTTCAAACATCAAATAAAGGGTTTATATAGCTATATATAACAATTTGCATCTGAAATAAACAAGAGAAACATTTATTCGAAGCTGTTTTCAAAAGTTATGTTTAACCTGAAATATTGTCTCAAACTGATCTTCTCAGACTGAGAGAATGACGTTTTCCAAGATTCTGCTGGAGCTCTGAATAACCGTTTTCAAACATCAAATAAAGGGTTGATATAGCTATATATATCAATTTGCATCTGAAATAAACAAGAGAAACATTTATTCGAAGCTGTTTTCAAAAGTTATGTTTAACCTGAAATATTGTCTCAAACTGATCTTCTCAGACTGAGAGAATGACGTTTTCCAAGATTCTGCTGGAGCTCTGAATAACAGTTTTAAAACATCAAATAAAGGGTTTATATAGCTATATATATCAATTTGCATCTGAAATAAACAAGAGAAACACTTATTCGAAGCTGTTTTCAAAAGTTATGTTTAACCTGAAATATTGTCTCAAACTGATGTTCTCAGACCGAGAGAATGACGTTTTCTAAGATTCTGCTGGAGCTCTGAATAGCAGTTTTCAAACATCAAATAAAGGGTTTATATAGCTATATATAACAATTTGCATCTGAAATAAACAAGAGAAACATTTATTCGAAGCTGTTTTCAAAAGTTATGTTTAACCTGAAATATTGTCTCAAACTGATCTTCACAGGCTGAGAGAATGACGTTTTCCAAGATTCTGCTGAAGCTCTGAATAGCAGTTTTCAAACATCAACTAAAGGGTTTATATAGCTATATATATCAATTTGCATCTGAAATAAACAAGAGAAACACTTATTCGAAGCTGTTTTCAAAAGTTATGTTTAACATGAAATACTGTCTCAAACTGATGTTCTCAGACTGAGAGAATGACGTTTTCCAAGATTCTGCTGGAGCTCTGAATAGCAGTTTTCAAACATCAAATAAAGGGTTTATATAGCTATATATATCAATTTGCATCTGAAATAAACAAGAGAAACACTTATTCGAAGCTGTTTTCAAAAGTTATGTTTAACCTGAAATATTGTCTCAAACTGATGTTCTCAGACTGAGAGAATGACGTTTTCTAAGATTCTGCTGGAGCTCTGAATAGCAGTTTTCAAACATCAAATAAAGGGTTTATATAGCTATATATATCAATTTGCATCTGAAATAAACAAGAGAAACACTTATTCGAAGCTGGTTTCAAAAGTTATGTTTAACCTGAAATATTGTCTCAAACTGATGTTCTCAGACCGAGAGAATGACGTTTTCTAAGATTCTGCTGGAGCTCTGAATAGCAGTTTTCAAACATCAAATAAAGGGTTTATATAGCTATATATATCAATTTGCATCTGAAATAAACAAGAGAAACACTTATTCGAAGCTGTTTTCAAAAGTTATGTTTAACCTGAAATATTGTCTCAAACTGATGTTCTCAGACCGAGAGAATGACGTTTTCTAAGATTCTGCTGGAGCTCTGAATAGCAGTTTTCAAACATCAAATAAAGGGTTTATATAGCTATATATAACAATTTGCATCTGAAATAAACAAGAGAAACATTTATTCGAAGCTGTTTTCAAAAGTTATGTTTAACCTGAAATATTGTCTCAAACTGATCTTCACAGGCTGAGAGAATGACGTTTTCCAAGATTCTGCTGAAGCTCTGAATAGCAGTTTTCAAACATCAAATAAAGGGTTTATATAGCTATATATATCAATTTGCATCTGAAATAAACAAGAGAAACACTTATTCAAAGCTGTTTTCAAAAGTTATGTTTAACATGAAATACTGTCTCAAACTGATGTTCTCAGACTGAGAGAATGACGTTTTCCAAGATTCTGCTGGAGCTCTGAATAACAGTTTTCAAACATCAAATAAAGGGTTTATATAACTATATATATCAATTTGCATCTGAAATAAACAAGAGAAACACTTATTCGAAGCTGTTTTCAAAAGTTATGTTTAACCTGAAATATTGTCTCAAACTGATGTTCTCAGACTGAGAGAATGACGTTTTCCAAGATTCTGCTGGAGCTCTGAATAACAGTTTTAAAACATCAAATAAAGGGTTTATATAGCTATATATATCAATTTGCATCTGAAATAAACAAGAGAAACACTTATTCGAAGCTGTTTTCAAAAGTTATGTTTAACCTGAAATATTGTCTCAAACTGATGTTCTCAGACTGAGAGAATGACGTTTTCTAAGATTCTGCTGAAGCTCTGAATAGCAGTTTTCAAACATCAAATAAAGGGTTTATATAGCTATATATATCAATTTGCATCTGAAATAAACAAGAGAAACACTTATTCGAAGCTGTTTTCAAAAGTTATGTTTAACCTGAAATATTGTCTCAAACTGATGTTCTCAGACCGAGAGAATGACGTTTTCTAAGATTCTGCTGGAGCTCTGAATAGCAGTTTTCAAACATCAAATAAAGGGTTTATATAGCTATATATAACAATTTGCATCTGAAATAAACAAGAGAAACATTTATTCGAAGCTGTTTTCAAAAGTTATGTTTAACCTGAAATATTGTCTCAAACTGATCTTCACAGGCTGAGAGAATGACGTTTTCCAAGATTCTGCTGAAGCTCTGAATAGCAGTTTTCAAACATCAAATAAAGGGTTTATATAGCTATATATATCAATTTGCATCTGAAATAAACAAGAGAAACACTTATTCGAAGCTGTTTTCAAAAGTTATGTTTAACCTGAAATATTGTCTCAAACTGATGTTCTCAGACCGAGAGAATGACGTTTTCTAAGATTCTGCTGGAGCTCTGAATAGCAGTTTTCAAACATCAAATAAAGGGTTTATATAGCTATATATAACAATTTGCATCTGAAATAAACAAGAGAAACATTTATTCGAAGCTGTTTTCAAAAGTTATGTTTAACCTGAAATATTGTCTCAAACTGATCTTCACAGGCTGAGAGAATGACGTTTTCCAAGATTCTGCTGAAGCTCTGAATAGCAGTTTTCAAACATCAACTAAAGGGTTTATATAGCTATATATATCAATTTGCATCTGAAATAAACAAGAGAAACACTTATTCGAAGCTGTTTTCAAAAGTTATGTTTAACATGAAATACTGTCTCAAACTGATGTTCTCAGACTGAGAGAATGACGTTTTCCAAGATTCTGCTGGAGCTCTGAATAGCAGTTTTCAAACATCAAATAAAGGGTTTATATAGCTATATATATCAATTTGCATCTGAAATAAACAAGAGAAACACTTATTCAAAGCTGTTTTCAAAAGTTATGTTTAACCTGAAATATTGTCTCAAACTGATGTTCTCAGACCGAGAGAATGACGTTTTCTAAGATTCTGCTGGAGCTCTGAATAGCAGTTTTCAAACATCAAATAAAGGGTTTATATAGCTATATATAACAATTTGCATCTGAAATAAACAAGAGAAACATTTATTCGAAGCAGTTTTCAAAAGTTATGTTTAACCTGAAATATTGTCTCAAACTGATCTTCACAGGCTGAGAGAATGACGTTTTCCAAGATTCTGCTGAAGCTCTGAATAGCAGTTTTCAAACATCAACTAAAGGGTTTATATAGCTATATATATCAATTTGCATCTGAAATAAACAAGAGAAACACTTATTCGAAGCTGTTTTCAAAAGTTATGTTTAACCTGAAATATTGTCTCAAACTGATGTTCTCAGACCGAGAGAATGACGTTTTCTAAGATTCTGCTGGAGCTCTGAATAGCAGTTTTCAAACATCAAATAAAGGGTTTATATAGCTATATATAACAATTTGCATCTGAAATAAACAAGAGAAACATTTATTCGAAGCTGTTTTCAAAAGTTATGTTTAACCTGAAATATTGTCTCAAACTGATCTTCACAGGCTGAGAGAATGACGTTTTCCAAGATTCTGCTGAAGCTCTGAATAGCAGTTTTCAAACATCAACTAAAGGGTTTATATAGCTATATATATCAATTTGCATCTGAAATAAACAAGAGAAACACTTATTCGAAGCTGTTTTCAAAAGTTATGTTTAACATGAAATACTGTCTCAAACTGATGTTCTCAGACTGAGAGAATGACGTTTTCCAAGATTCTGCTGGAGCTCTGAATAGCAGTTTTCAAACATCAAATAAAGGGTTTATATAGCTATATATATCAATTTGCATCTGAAATAAACAAGAGAAACACTTATTCAAAGCTGTTTTCAAAAGTTATGTTTAACCTGAAATATTGTCTCAAACTGATGTTCTCAGACCGAGAGAATGACGTTTTCTAAGATTCTGCTGGAGCTCTGAATAGCAGTTTTCAAACATCAAATAAAGGGTTTATATAGCTATATATAACAATTTGCATCTGAAATAAACAAGAGAAACATTTATTCGAAGCAGTTTTCAAAAGTTATGTTTAACCTGAAATATTGTCTCAAACTGATCTTCACAGGCTGAGAGAATGACGTTTTCCAAGATTCTGCTGAAGCTCTGAATAGCAGTTTTCAAACATCAAATAAAGGGTTTATATAGCTATATATAACAATTTGCATCTGAAATAAACAAGAGAAACATTTATTCGAAGCTGTTTTCAAAAGTTATGTTTAACCTGAAATATTGTCTCAAACTGATCTTCACAGGCTGAGAGAATGACGTTTTCCAAGATTCTGCTGAAGCTCTGAATAGCAGTTTTCAAACATCAAATAAAGGGTTTATATAGCTATATATATCAATTTGCATCTGAAATAAACAAGAGAAACACTTATTCGAAGCTGTTTTCAAAAGTTATGTTTAACCTGAAATATTGTCTCAAACTGATGTTCTCAGACCGAGAGAATGACGTTTTCTAAGATTCTGCTGGAGCTCTGAATAGCAGTTTTCAAACATCAAATAAAGGGTTTATATAGCTATATATAACAATTTGCATCTGAAATAAACAAGAGAAACATTTATTCGAAGCTGTTTTCAAAAGTTATGTTTAACCTGAAATATTGTCTCAAACTGATCTTCACAGGCTGAGAGAATGACGTTTTCCAAGATTCTGCTGAAGCTCTGAATAGCAGTTTTCAAACATCAACTAAAGGGTTTATATAGCTATATATATCAATTTGCATCTGAAATAAACAAGAGAAACACTTATTCGAAGCTGTTTTCAAAAGTTATGTTTAACATGAAATACTGTCTCAAACTGATGTTCTCAGACTGAGAGAATGACGTTTTCCAAGATTCTGCTGGAGCTCTGAATAGCAGTTTTCAAACATCAAATAAAGGGTTTATATAGCTATATATATCAATTTGCATCTGAAATAAACAAGAGAAACACTTATTCGAAGCTGTTTTCAAAAGTTATGTTTAACCTGAAATATTGTCTCAAACTGATGTTCTCAGACCGAGAGAATGACGTTTTCTAAGATTCTGCTGGAGCTCTGAATAGCAGTTTTCAAACATCAAATAAAGGGTTTATATAGCTATATATAACAATTTGCATCTGAAATAAACAAGAGAAACACTTATTCGAAGCTGTTTTCAAAAGTTATGTTTAACCTGAAATATTGTCTCAAACTGATGTTCTCAGACCGAGAGAATGACGTTTTCTAAGATTCTGCTGGAGCTCTGAATAGCAGTTTTCAAACATCAAATAAAGGGTTTATATAGCTATTATATCATTTGCCATCTGAAATAAACAAGAGAAACACTTATTCGAAGCTGTTTTCAAAAGTTATGGTTAACCTGAAATATTGTCTCAAACTGATGTTCTCAGACTGAGAGAATGACGTTTTCTAAGATTCTGCTGGAGCTCTGAATAGCAGTTTTCAAACATCAAATAAAGGGTTTATATAGCTATATATATCAATTTGCATCTGAAATAAACAAGAGAAACACTTATTCGAAGCTGTTTTCAAAGGATATGTTTAAGTGAGACCTTCTCTAAATGTGATGTATTCAGACTGAGATGTATTTGATGTCCAATCCCGCCACCTTGTGGTTCTTCTTTTTTATCAACATTTCTCTTTTTTTTTCCACAATGCAATTCCCCCAAGCACCCTACCTGGTGCACAAACCAAACACCACCATGTCTTCTCCTTTGAATTTGATTGACAGGTCCACCAGAACGGTCTTGTAGATACAGCATTGCGTTGTCTAGTCCGAGCGAGTCTCAGAATGTTTTCACAGTCTTGGAAGTAGTGAACGCGGGCTAAGATGCTGCTGGAGCTCTGAATAACAGTTTTCAAACATCAAATAAAGGGTTTATATAGCTATATATATCAATTTGCATCTGAAATAAACAAGAGAAAAACATATTCAAAGCTGTTTTCAAAAGTTATGTTTAACCTGAAAGATTGTCTCAAACTGATGTTCTCAGACTGAGAGAATGGCGTTTTCTAAGATTCTGCTGGAGCTCTGAATAGCAGTTTTCAAACATCAAATAAAGGGTTTATATAGCTATATATATCAACTTGCATCTGAAATAAACAAGAGAAACATTTATTCCAAGCTGTTTTCAAAAGTTATGTTTAACCTGAAATATTGTCTCAAATTGATGTTCTGAGACTGAGAGAATGACGTTTTCTAAGATTCTGCTGGAGCTCTGTATAGCAGTTTTCAAACATCAAATAAAGGGTTTATATAGCTATATATATCAATTTGCATCTGAAATAAACAAGAAAAAAACTTATTCAAAGCTGTTTTCATAAGTTATGTTTAACCTGAAACATTGTCTCAAACTGATGTTCTCAGACTGAGAGAATGACGTTTTCCAAGATTCTGCTGGAGCTCTGAATAACCGTTTTCAAACATCAAATAAAGGGTTGATATAGCTATATATATCAATTTGCATCTAAAATAAACAAGAGAAAGACTTATTCGAAGCTGTTTTCAAAAGTTATGTTTAACCTGAAATATTGTCTCAAACTGATGTTCTCAGACTGAGAGAATGGCGTTTTCTAAGATTCTGCTGGAGCTCTGAATAACAGTTTTAAAACATCAAATAAAGGGTTTATATAGCTATATATATCAATTTGCATCTGAAATAAACAAGAGAAACACTTATTCGAAGCTGTTTTCAAAAGTTATGTTTAACCTGAAATATTGTCTCAAACTGATGTTCTCAGACTGAGAGAATGACGTTTTCTAAAATTCTGATGGAGCTCTGAATAGCAGTTTTCAAACATCAAATAAAGGATTTATATAGCTATATATATCAATTTGCATCTGAAATAAACAAGAGAAAAACTTATTCAAAGCTGTTTTCAAAAGTTATGTTTAACCTGAAACATTGTCTCAAAATGATGTTCTCAGACTGAGAGAATGACGTTTTCTAAGATTCTGCTGGAGCTCTGAATAGCAGTTTTCAAACATCAAATAAAGGGTTTATATAGCTATATATATCAATTTGCATCTGAAATAAACAAGAGAAACATTTATTCGAAGCTGTTTTCAAAAGTTATGTTTAACCTGAAATATTGTCTCAAACTGATCTTCTCAGACTGAGAGAATGACGTTTTCCAAGATTCTGCTGGAGCTCTGAATAGCAGTTTTCAAACATCAAATAAAGGGTTTATATAGCTATATATATCAATTTGCATCTGAAATAAACAAGAGAAACACTTATTCGAAGCTGTTTTCAAAAGTTATGTTTAACCTGAAATATTGTCTCAAACTGATGTTCTCAGACTGAGAGAATGACGTTTTCTAAGATTCTGCTGGAGCTCTGAATAGCAGTTTTCAAACATCAAATAAAGGGTTTATATAGCTATATATATCAATTTGCATCTGAAATAAACAAGAGAAACACTTATTGGAAGCTGTTTTCAAAAGTTATGTTTAACCTGAAATATTGTCTCAAACTGATGTTCTCAGACCGAGAGAATGACGTTTTCTAAGATTCTGCTGGAGCTCTGAATAACCGTTTTCAAACATCAAATAAAGGGTTGATATAGCTATATATAACAATTTGCATCTGAAATAAACAAGAGAAACATTTATTCCAAGCTGTTTTCAAAAGTTATGTTTAACCTGAAATATTGTCTCAAATTGATGTTCTGAGACTGAGAGAATGACGTTTTCTAAGATTCTGCTGGAGCTCTGTATAGCAGTTTTCAAACATCAAATAAAGGGTTTATATAGCTATATATATCAATTTGCATCTGAAATAAACAAGAAAAAAACTTATTCAAAGCTGTTTTCATAAGTTATGTTTAACCTGAAACATTGTCTCAAACTGATGTTCTCAGACTGAGAGAATGACGTTTTCAAAGATTCTGCTGGAGCTCTGAATAACCGTTTTCAAACATCAAATAAAGGGTTGATATAGCTATATATAACAATTTGCATCTAAAATAAACAAGAGAAACACTTATTCGAAGCTGTTTTCAAAAGTTATGTTTAACCTGAAATATTGTCTCAAACTGATGTTCTCAGACTGAGAGAATGACGTTTTCCAAGATTCTGCTGGAGCTCTGAATAGCAGTTTTCAAACATCAAATAAAGGGTTTATATAGCTATATATATCAATTTGCATCTGAAATAAACAAGAGAAACACTTATTCGAAGCTGTTTTCAAAAGTTATGTTTAACATGAAATACTGTCTCAAACTGATGTTCTCAGACTGAGAGAATGACGTTTTCCAAGATTCTGCTGGAGCTCTGAATAGCAGTTTTCAAACATCAAATAAAGGGTTTATATAGCTATATATATCAATTTGCATCTGAAATAAACAAGAGAAACACTTATTCGAAGCTGTTTTCAAAAGTTATGTTTAACCTGAAATATTGTCTCAAACTGATGTTCTCAGACCGAGAGAATGACGTTTTCTAAGATTCTGCTGGAGCTCTGAATAGCAGTTTTCAAACATCAAATAAAGGGTTTATATAGCTATATATAACAATTTGCATCTGAAATAAACAAGAGAAACATTTATTCGAAGCTGTTTTCAAAAGTTATGTTTAACCTGAAATATTGTCTCAAACTGATCTTCACAGGCTGAGAGAATGACGTTTTCCAAGATTCTGCTGAAGCTCTGAATAGCAGTTTTCAAACATCAAATAAAGGGTTTATATAGCTATATATATCAATTTGCATCTGAAATAAACAAGAGAAACACTTATTGGAAGCTGTTTTCAAAAGTTATGTTTAACCTGAAATATTGTCTCAAACTGATGTTCTCAGACCGAGAGAATGACGTTTTCTAAGATTCTGCTGGAGCTCTGAATAGCAGTTTTCAAACATCAAATAAAGGGTTTATATAGCTATATATAACAATTTGCATCTGAAATAAACAAGAGAAACATTTATTCGAAGCTGTTTTCAAAAGTTATGTTTAACCTGAAATATTGTCTCAAACTGATCTTCACAGGCTGAGAGAATGACGTTTTCCAAGATTCTGCTGAAGCTCTGAATAGCAGTTTTCAAACATCAAATAAAGGGTTTATATAGCTATATATATCAATTTGCATCTGAAATAAACAAGAGAAACACTTATTCGAAGCTGTTTTCAAAAGTTATGTTTAACCTGAAATATTGTCTCAAACTGATGTTCTCAGACCGAGAGAATGACGTTTTCTAAGATTCTGCTGGAGCTCTGAATAGCAGTTTTCAAACATCAAATAAAGGGTTTATATAGCTATATATAACAATTTGCATCTGAAATAAACAAGAGAAACATTTATTCGAAGCTGTTTTCAAAAGTTATGTTTAACCTGAAATATTGTCTCAAACTGATCTTCACAGGCTGAGAGAATGACGTTTTCCAAGATTCTGCTGAAGCTCTGAATAGCAGTTTTCAAACATCAACTAAAGGGTTTATATAGCTATATATATCAATTTGCATCTGAAATAAACAAGAGAAACACTTATTCGAAGCTGTTTTCAAAAGTTATGTTTAACATGAAATACTGTCTCAAACTGATGTTCTCAGACTGAGAGAATGACGTTTTCCAAGATTCTGCTGGAGCTCTGAATAGCAGTTTTCAAACATCAAATAAAGGGTTTATATAGCTATATATATCAATTTGCATCTGAAATAAACAAGAGAAACACTTATTCAAAGCTGTTTTCAAAAGTTATGTTTAACCTGAAATATTGTCTCAAACTGATGTTCTCAGACCGAGAGAATGACGTTTTCTAAGATTCTGCTGGAGCTCTGAATAGCAGTTTTCAAACATCAAATAAAGGGTTTATATAGCTATATATAACAATTTGCATCTGAAATAAACAAGAGAAACATTTATTCGAAGCAGTTTTCAAAAGTTATGTTTAACCTGAAATATTGTCTCAAACTGATCTTCACAGGCTGAGAGAATGACGTTTTCCAAGATTCTGCTGAAGCTCTGAATAGCAGTTTTCAAACATCAACTAAAGGGTTTATATAGCTATATATATCAATTTGCATCTGAAATAAACAAGAGAAACACTTATTCGAAGCTGTTTTCAAAAGTTATGTTTAACCTGAAATATTGTCTCAAACTGATGTTCTCAGACTGAGAGAATGACGTTTTCTAAGATTCTGCTGGAGCTCTGAATAGCAGTTTTCAAACATCAAATAAAGGGTTTATATAGCTATATATATCAATTTGCATCTGAAATAAACAAGAGAAACACTTATTTGAAGCTGTTTTCAAAAGTTATGTTTAACCTGAAATATTGTCTCAAACTGATGTTCTCAGACCGAGAGAATGACGTTTTCTAAGATTCTGCTGGAGCTCTGAATAGCAGTTTTCAAACATCAAATAAAGGGTTTATATAGCTATATATAACAATTTGCATCTGAAATAAACAAGAGAAACATTTATTCGAAGCTGTTTTCAAAAGTTATGTTTAACCTGAAATATTGTCTCAAACTGATCTTCACAGGCTGAGAGAATGACGTTTTCCAAGATTCTGCTGAAGCTCTGAATAGCAGTTTTCAAACATCAAATAAAGGGTTTATATAGCTATATATATCAATTTGCATCTGAAATAAACAAGAGAAACACTTATTCGAAGCTGTTTTCAAAAGTTATGTTTAACCTGAAATATTGTCTCAAACTGATGTTCTCAGACCGAGAGAATGACGTTTTCTAAGATTCTGCTGGAGCTCTGAATAGCAGTTTTCAAACATCAAATAAAGGGTTTATATAGCTATATATAACAATTTGCATCTGAAATAAACAAGAGAAACATTTATTCGAAGCTGTTTTCAAAAGTTATGTTTAACCTGAAATATTGTCTCAAACTGATCTTCACAGGCTGAGAGAATGACGTTTTCCAAGATTCTGCTGAAGCTCTGAATAGCAGTTTTCAAACATCAACTAAAGGGTTTATATAGCTATATATATCAATTTGCATCTGAAATAAACAAGAGAAACACTTATTCGAAGCTGTTTTCAAAAGTTATGTTTAACCTGAAATATTGTCTCAAACTGATGTTCTCAGACCGAGAGAATGACGTTTTCTAAGATTCTGCTGGAGCTCTGAATAGCAGTTTTCAAACATCAAATAAAGGGTTTATATAGCTATATATAACAATTTGCATCTGAAATAAACAAGAGAAACACTTATTCGAAGCTGTTTTCAAAAGTTATGTTTAACCTGAAATATTGTCTCAAACTGATGTTCTCAGACCGAGAGAATGACGTTTTCTAAGATTCTGCTGGAGCTCTGAATAGCAGTTTTCAAACATCAAATAAAGGGTTTATATAGCTATTATATCATTTGCCATCTGAAATAAACAAGAGAAACACTTATTCGAAGCTGTTTTCAAAAGTTATGGTTAACCTGAAATATTGTCTCAAACTGATGTTCTCAGACTGAGAGAATGACGTTTTCTAAGATTCTGCTGGAGCTCTGAATAGCAGTTTTCAAACATCAAATAAAGGGTTTATATAGCTATATATATCAATTTGCATCTGAAATAAACAAGAGAAACACTTATTCGAAGCTGTTTTCAAAGGATATGTTTAAGTGAGACCTTCTCTAAATGTGATGTATTCAGACTGAGATGTATTTGATGTCCAATCCCGCCACCTTGTGGTTCTTCTTTTTTATCAACATTTCTCTTTTTTTTTCCACAATGCAATTCCCCCAAGCACCCTACCTGGTGCACAAACCAAACACCACCATGTCTTCTCCTTTGAATTTGATTGACAGGTCCACCAGAACGGTCTTGTAGATACAGCATTGCGTTGTCTAGTCCGAGCGAGTCTCAGAATGTTTTCACAGTCTTGGAAGTAGTGAACGCGGGCTAAGATGCTGCTGGAGCTCTGAATAACAGTTTTCAAACATCAAATAAAGGGTTTATATAGCTATATATATCAATTTGCATCTGAAATAAACAAGAGAAAAACATATTCAAAGCTGTTTTCAAAAGTTATGTTTAACCTGAAAGATTGTCTCAAACTGATGTTCTCAGACTGAGAGAATGGCGTTTTCTAAGATTCTGCTGGAGCTCTGAATAGCAGTTTTCAAACATCAAATAAAGGGTTTATATAGCTATATATATCAACTTGCATCTGAAATAAACAAGAGAAACATTTATTCCAAGCTGTTTTCAAAAGTTATGTTTAACCTGAAATATTGTCTCAAATTGATGTTCTGAGACTGAGAGAATGACGTTTTCTAAGATTCTGCTGGAGCTCTGTATAGCAGTTTTCAAACATCAAATAAAGGGTTTATATAGCTATATATATCAATTTGCATCTGAAATAAACAAGAAAAAAACTTATTCAAAGCTGTTTTCATAAGTTATGTTTAACCTGAAACATTGTCTCAAACTGATGTTCTCAGACTGAGAGAATGACGTTTTCCAAGATTCTGCTGGAGCTCTGAATAACCGTTTTCAAACATCAAATAAAGGGTTGATATAGCTATATATATCAATTTGCATCTAAAATAAACAAGAGAAACACTTATTCGAAGCTGTTTTCAAAAGTTATGTTTAACCTGAAATATTGTCTCAAACTGATGTTCTCAGACTGAGAGAATGGCGTTTTCTAAGATTCTGCTGGAGCTCTGAATAACAGTTTTAAAACATCAAATAAAGGGTTTATATAGCTATATATATCAATTTGCATCTGAAATAAACAAGAGAAACACTTATTCGAAGCTGTTTTCAAAAGTTATGTTTAACCTGAAATATTGTCTCAAACTGATGTTCTCAGACTGAGAGAATGACGTTTTCTAAAATTCTGATGGAGCTCTGAATAGCAGTTTTCAAACATCAAATAAAGGATTTATATAGCTATATATATCAATTTGCATCTGAAATAAACAAGAGAAAAACTTATTCAAAGCTGTTTTCAAAAGTTATGTTTAACCTGAAACATTGTCTCAAAATGATGTTCTCAGACTGAGAGAATGACGTTTTCTAAGATTCTGCTGGAGCTCTGAATAGCAGTTTTCAAACATCAAATAAAGGGTTTATATAGCTATATATATCAATTTGCATCTGAAATAAACAAGAGAAACATTTATTCGAAGCTGTTTTCAAAAGTTATGTTTAACCTGAAATATTGTCTCAAACTGATCTTCTCAGACTGAGAGAATGACGTTTTCCAAGATTCTGCTGGAGCTCTGAATAGCAGTTTTCAAACATCAAATAAAGGGTTTATATAGCTATATATATCAATTTGCATCTGAAATAAACAAGAGAAACACTTATTCGAAGCTGTTTTCAAAAGTTATGTTTAACCTGAAATATTGTCTCAAACTGATGTTCTCAGACTGAGAGAATGACGTTTTCTAAGATTCTGCTGGAGCTCTGAATAGCAGTTTTCAAACATCAAATAAAGGGTTTATATAGCTATATATATCAATTTGCATCTGAAATAAACAAGAAAAACACTTATTGGAAGCTGTTTTCAAAAGTTATGTTTAACCTGAAATATTGTCTCAAACTGATGTTCTCAGACCGAGAGAATGACGTTTTCTAAGATTCTGCTGGAGCTCTGAATAACCGTTTTCAAACATCAAATAAAGGGTTGATATAGCTATATATAACAATTTGCATCTGAAATAAACAAGAGAAACATTTATTCCAAGCTGTTTTCAAAAGTTATGTTTAACCTGAAATATTGTCTCAAATTGATGTTCTGAGACTGAGAGAATGACGTTTTCTAAGATTCTGCTGGAGCTCTGTATAGCAGTTTTCAAACATCAAATAAAGGGTTTATATAGCTATATATATCAATTTGCATCTGAAATAAACAAGAAAAAAACTTATTCAAAGCTGTTTTCATAAGTTATGTTTAACCTGAAACATTGTCTCAAACTGATGTTCTCAGACTGAGAGAATGACGTTTTCCAAGATTCTGCTGGAGCTCTGAATAACCGTTTTCAAACATCAAATAAAGGGTTGATATAGCTATATATAACAATTTGCATCTAAAATAAACAAGAGAAACACTTATTCGAAGCTGTTTTCAAAAGTTATGTTTAACCTGAAATATTGTCTCAAACTGATGTTCTCAGACTGAGAGAATGGCGTTTTCTAAGATTCTGCTGGAGCTCTGAATAACAGTTTTAAAACATCAAATAAAGGGTTTATATAGCTATATATATCAATTTGCATCTGAAATAAACAAGAGAAACACTTATTCGAAGCTGTTTTCAAAAGTTATGTTTAACCTGAAATATTGTCTCAAACTGATGTTCTCAGACTGAGAGAATGACGTTTTCTAAAATTCTGATGGAGCTCTGAATAGCAGTTTTCAAACATCAAATAAAGGATTTATATAGCTATATATATCAATTTGCATCTGAAATAAACAAGAGAAAAACTTATTCAAAGCTGTTTTCAAAAGTTATGTTTAACCTGAAACATTGTCTCAAAATGATGTTCTCAGACTGAGAGAATGACGTTTTCTAAGATTCTGCTGGAGCTCTGAATAGCAGTTTTCAAACATCAAATAAAGGGTTTATATAGCTATATATATCAATTTGCATCTGAAATAAACAAGAGAAACATTTATTCGAAGCTGTTTTCAAAAGTTATGTTTAACCTGAAATATTGTCTCAAACTGATCTTCTCAGACTGAGAGAATGACGTTTTCCAAGATTCTGCTGGAGCTCTGAATAGCAGTTTTCAAACATCAAATAAAGGGTTTATATAGCTATATATATCAATTTGCATCTGAAATAAACAAGAGAAACACTTATTCGAAGCTGTTTTCAAAAGTTATGTTTAACCTGAAATATTGTCTCAAACTGATGTTCTCAGACTGAGAGAATGACGTTTTCTAAGATTCTGCTGGAGCTCTGAATAGCAGTTTTCAAACATCAAATAAAGGGTTTATATAGCTATATATATCAATTTGCATCTGAAATAAACAAGAAAAACACTTATTGGAAGCTGTTTTCAAAAGTTATGTTTAACCTGAAATATTGTCTCAAACTGATGTTCTCAGACCGAGAGAATGACGTTTTCTAAGATTCTGCTGGAGCTCTGAATAACCGTTTTCAAACATCAAATAAAGGGTTGATATAGCTATATATAACAATTTGCATCTGAAATAAACAAGAGAAACATTTATTCCAAGCTGTTTTCAAAAGTTATGTTTAACCTGAAATATTGTCTCAAATTGATGTTCTGAGACTGAGAGAATGACGTTTTCTAAGATTCTGCTGGAGCTCTGTATAGCAGTTTTCAAACATCAAATAAAGGGTTTATATAGCTATATATATCAATTTGCATCTGAAATAAACAAGAAAAAAACTTATTCAAAGCTGTTTTCATAAGTTATGTTTAACCTGAAACATTGTCTCAAACTGATGTTCTCAGACTGAGAGAATGACGTTTTCCAAGATTCTGCTGGAGCTCTGAATAACCGTTTTCAAACATCAAATAAAGGGTTGATATAGCTATATATAACAATTTGCATCTAAAATAAACAAGAGAAACACTTATTCGAAGCTGTTTTCAAAAGTTATGTTTAACCTGAAATATTGTCTCAAACTGATGTTCTCAGACTGAGAGAATGACGTTTTCCAAGATTCTGCTGGAGCTCTGAATAGCAGTTTTCAAACATCAAATAAAGGGTTTATATAGCTATATATATCAATTTGCATCTGAAATAAACAAGAGAAACACTTATTCGAAGCTGTTTTCAAAAGTTATGTTTAACATGAAATACTGTCTCAAACTGATGTTCTCAGACTGAGAGAATGACGTTTTCCAAGATTCTGCTGGAGCTCTGAATAGCAGTTTTCAAACATCAAATAAAGGGTTTATATAGCTATATATATCAATTTGCATCTGAAATAAACAAGAGAAACACTTATTCGAAGCTGTTTTCAAAAGTTATGTTTAACCTGAAATATTGTCTCAAACTGATGTTCTCAGACTGAGAGAATGACGTTTTCTAAGATTCTGCTGGAGCTCTGAATAGCAGTTTTCAAACATCAAATAAAGGATTTATATAGCTATATATAACAATTTGCATCTGAAATAAACAAGAGAAAAACTTATTCAAAGCTGTTTTCAAAAGTTATGTTTAACCTGAAACATTGTCTAAAACTGATGTTCTCAGACTGAGAGAATTACGTTTTCTAAGATTCTGCTGGAGCTCTGAATAGCAGTTTTCAAACATCAAATAAAGGGTTTATATAGCTATATATATCAATTTGCATCTGAAATAAACAAGAGAAACATTTATTCGAAGCTGTTTTCAAAAGTTATGTTTAACCTGAAATATTGTCTCAAACTGATGTTCTCAGACCGAGAGAATGACGTTTTCTAAGATTCTGCTGGAGCTCTGAATAGCAGTTTTCAAACATCAAATAAAGGGTTTATATAGCTATATATATCAATTTGCATCTCAAATAAACAAGAGAAACATTTATTCGAAGCTGTTTTCAAAAGTTATGTTTAACCTGAAATATTGTCTCAAACTGATCTTCACAGGCTGAGAGAATGACGTTTTCCAAGATTCTGCTGAAGCTCTGAATAGCAGTTTTCAAACATCAAATAAAGGGTTTATATAGCTATATATATCAATTTGCATCTGAAATAAACAAGAGAAACACTTATTCGAAGCTGTTTTCAAAAGTTATGTTTAACATGAAATACTGTCTCAAACTGATGTTCTCAGACTGAGAGAATGACGTTTTCCAAGATTCTGCTGGAGCTCTGAATAACAGTTTTCAAACATCAAATAAAGGGTTTATATAGCTATATATATCAATTTGCATCTGAAATAAACAAGAGAAACACTTATTCGAAGCTGTTTTCAAAAGTTATGTTTAACCTGAAATATTGTCTCAAACTGATGTTCTCAGACTAAGAGAATGAAGTTTTCCAAGATTCTGCTGGAGCTCTGAATAGCAGTTTTCAAACATCAAATAAAGGGTTTATATAGCTATATATATCAATTTGCATCTGAAATAAACAAGAGAAACACTTATTCGAAGCTGTTTTCAAAAGTTATGTTTAACCTGAAATATTGTCTCAAACTGATGTTCTCAGACTGAGAGAATGACGTTTTCCAAGATTCTGCTGGAGCTCTGAATAGCAGTTTTTAAACATCAAATAAAGGGTTTATATAGCTATATATATCAATTTGCATCTGAAATAAACAAGAGAAACACTTATTCGAAGCTGTTTTCAAAAGTTATGTTTAACCTGAAATATTGTCTCAAACTGATGTTCTCAGACTGAGAGAATGACGTTTTCCAAGATTCTGCTGGAGCTCTGAATAGCAGTTTTCAAACATCAAATAAAGGGTTTATATAGCTATATATATCAATTTGCATCTGAAATAAACAAGATAAACACTTATTCGAAGCTGTTTTCAAAGGATATGTTTAAGTGAGACCTTCTCTAAATGTGATGTATTCAGACTGAGATGTATTTGATGTCCAATCCCGCCACCTTGTGGTTCTTCTTTTTTATCAACATTTCTCTTTTTTTTCCACAATGCAATTCCCCCAAGCACCCTACCTGGTGCACAAACCAAACACCACCATGTCTTCTCCTTTGAATTTGATTGACAGGTCCACCAGAACGGTCTTGTAGATACAGCATCGCGTTGTCTAGTCCGAGCGAGTCTCAGAATGTTTTCACAGTCTTGGAAGTAGTGAACACGGGCTAAGATGCTGCTGGAGCTCTGAATAACAGTTTTCAAACATCAAATAAAGGGTTTATATAGCTATATATATCAATTTGCATCCGAAATAAACAAGAGAAACACTTATTCGAAGCTGTTTTCAAAAGTTATGTTTAACCTGAAATATTGTCTCAAACTGATGTTCTCAGACCGAGAGAATGACGTTTTCTAAGATTCTGCTGGAGCTCTGAATAGCAGTTTTCAAACATCAAATAAAGGGTTTATATAGCTATATATAACAATTTGCATCTGAAATAAACAAGAAAAAAACTTATTCAAAGCTGTTTTCATAAGTTATGTTTAACCTGAAACATTGTCTCAAACTGATGTTCTCAGACTGAGAGAATGACGTTTTCCAAGATTCTGCTGGAGCTCTGAATAACCGTTTTCAAACATCAAATAAAGGGTTGATATAGCTATATATATCAATTTGCATCTAAAATAAACAAGAGAAACACTTATTCGAAGCTGTTTTCAAAAGTTATGTTTAACCTGAAATATTGTCTCAAACTGATGTTCTCAGACTGAGAGAATGACGTTTTCCAAGATTCTGCTGGAGCTCTGAATAACAGTTTTAAAACATCAAATAAAGGGTTTATATAGCTATATATATCAATTTGCATCTGAAATAAACAAGAGAAACACTTATTCGAAGCTGTTTTCAAAAGTTATGTTTAACCTGAAATATTGTCTCAAACTGATGTTCTCAGACTGAGAGAATGACGTTTTCTAAAATTCTGCTGGAGCTCTGAATAGCAGTTTTCAAACATCAAATAAAGGATTTATATAGCTATATATATCAATTTGCATCTGAAATAAACAAGAGAAAAACTTATTCAAAGCTGTTTTCAAAAGTTATGTTTAACCTGAAACATTGTCTCAAAATGATGTTCTCAGACTGAGAGAATGACGTTTTCTAAGATTCTGCTGGAGCTCTGAATAGCAGTTTTCAAACATCAAATAAAGGGTTTATATAGCTATATATATCAATTTGCATCTGAAATAAACAAGAGAAACACTTATTCGAAGCTGTTTTCAAAAGTTATGTTTAACCTGAAATATTGTCTCAAACTGATGTTCTCAGACTGAGAGAATGACGTTTTATAAGATTCTGCTGGAGCGCTGAATAGCAGTTTTCAAACATCAAATAAAGGGTTTATATAGCTATATATATCAATTTGCATCTGAAATAAACAAGAGAAACACTTATTCGAAGCTGTTTTCAAAAGTTATGTTTAACCTGAAATATTGTCTCAAACTGATGTTCTCAGACTGAGAGAATGACGTTTTCTAAGATTCTGCTGGAGCGCTGAATAGCAGTTTTCAAACATCAAATAAAGGGTTTATATAGCTATATATATCAATTTGCATCTGAAATAAACAAGAGAAACACTTATTCGAAGCTGTTTTCAAAAGTTATGTTTAACATGAAATATTGTCTCAAACTGATGTTCTCAGACTAAGAGAATGAAGTTTTCCAAGATTCTGCTGGAGCTCTGAATAGCAGTTTTCAAACATCAAATAAAGGGTTTATATAGCTATATATATCAATTTGCATCTGAAATAAACAAGAAAAACACTTATTCGAAGCTGTTTTCAAAAGTTATGTTTAACCTGAAATATTGTCTCAAACTGATGTTCTCAGACTGAGAGAATGACGTTTTCTAAGATTCTGCTGGAGCTCTGAATAGCAGTTTTCAAACATCAAATAAAGGGTTTATATAGCTATATATAACAATTTGCATCTGAAATAAACAAGAGAAACATTTATTCGAAGCTGTTTTCAAAAGTTATGTTTAACCTGAAATATTGTCTCAAACTGATCTTCTCAGACTGAGAGAATGACGTTTTCCAAGATTCTGCTGGAGCTCTGAATAACCGTTTTCAAACATCAAATAAAGGGTTGATATAGCTATATATATCAATTTGCATCTGAAATAAACAAGAGAAACATTTATTCGAAGCTGTTTTCAAAAGTTATGTTTAACCTGAAATATTGTCTCAAACTGATCTTCTCAGACTGAGAGAATGACGTTTTCCAAGATTCTGCTGGAGCTCTGAATAACAGTTTTAAAACATCAAATAAAGGGTTTATATAGCTATATATATCAATTTGCATCTGAAATAAACAAGAGAAACACTTATTCGAAGCTGTTTTCAAAAGTTATGTTTAACCTGAAATATTGTCTCAAACTGATGTTCTCAGACCGAGAGAATGACGTTTTCTAAGATTCTGCTGGAGCTCTGAATAGCAGTTTTCAAACATCAAATAAAGGGTTTATATAGCTATATATATCAATTTGCATCTGAAATAAACAAGAGAAACACTTATTCGAAGCTGTTTTCAAAAGTTATGTTTAACCTGAAATATTGTCTCAAACTGATGTTCTCAGACCGAGAGAATGACGTTTTCTAAGATTCTGCTGGAGCTCTGAATAGCAGTTTTCAAACATCAAATAAAGGGTTTATATAGCTATATATAACAATTTGCATCTGAAATAAACAAGAGAAACACTTATTCGAAGCTGTTTTCAAAAGTTATGTTTAACCTGAAATATTGTCTCAAACTGATGTTCTCAGACTGAGAGAATGACGTTTTCTAAGATTCTGCTGGAGCTCTGAATAGCAGTTTTCAAACATCAACTAAAGGGTTTATATAGCTATATATATCAATTTGCATCTGAAATAAACAAGAGAAACACTTATTCGAAGCTGTTTTCAAAAGTTATGTTTAACCTGAAATATTATCTCAAACTGATCTTCTCAGACTGAGAGAATGACGTTTTCCAAGATTCTGCTGGAGCTCTGAATAACCGTTTTCAAACATCAAATAAAGGGTTGATATAGCTATATATATCAATTTGCATCTGAAATAAACAAGAGAAACATTTATTCGAAGCTGTTTTCAAAAGTTATGTTTAACCTGAAATATTGTCTCAAACTGATGTTCTCAGACTGAGAGAATGACGTTTTCTAAGATTCTGCTGGAGCTCTGAATAGCAGTTTTCAAACATCAAATAAAGGGTTTATATAGCTATATATATCAATTTGCATCTGAAATAAACAAGAGAAACACTTATTCGAAGCTGTTTTCAAAAGTTATGTTTAACCTGAAATATTGTCTCAAACTGATGTTCTCAGACTGAGAGAATGACGTTTTCCAAGATTCTGCTGGAGCTCTGAATAGCAGTTTTTAAACATCAAATAAAGGGTTTATATAGCTATATATATCAATTTGCATCTGAAATAAACAAGAGAAACACTTATTCGAAGCTGTTTTCAAAAGTTATGTTTAACATGAAATATTGTCTCAAACTGATGTTCTCAGACTGAGAGAATGACGTTTTCCAAGATTCTGCTGGAGCTCTGAATAGCAGTTTTCAAACATCAAATAAAGGGTTTATATAGCTATATATATCAATTTGCATCTGAAATAAACAAGAGAAACACTTATTCGAAGCTGTTTTCAAAGGATATGTTTAAGTGAGACCTTCTCTAAATGTGATGTATTCAGACTGAGATGTATTTGATGTCCAATCCCGCCACCTTGTGGTTCTTCTTTTTTATCAACATTTCTCTTTTTTTTTCCACAATGCAATTCCCCCAAGCACCCTACCTGGTGCACAAACCAAACACCACCATGTCTTCTCCTTTGAATTTGATTGACAGGTCCACCAGAACGGTCTTGTAGATACAGCATTGCTTTGTCTAGTCCGAGCGAGTCTCAGAATGTTTTCACAGTCTTGGAAGTAGTGAACGCGGGCTAAGATGCTGCTGGAGCTCTGAATAACAGTTTTCAAACATCAAATAAAGGGTTTATATAGCTATATATATCAATTTGCATCTGAAATAAACAAGAGAAAAACATATTCAAAGCTATTTTCAAAAGTTATGTTTAACCTGAAAGATTGTCTCAAACTGATGTTCTCAGACTGAGAGAATGACGTTTTCCAAGATTCTGCTGGAGCTCTGAATAACCGTTTTCAAACATCAAATAAAGGGTTGATATAGCTATATATATCAACTTGCATCTGAAATAAACAAGAGAAACATTTATTCCAAGCTGTTTTCAAAAGTTATGTTTAACCTGAAATATTGTCTCAAATTGATGTTCTGAGACTGAGAGAATGACGTTTTCTAAGATTCTGCTGGAGCTCTGTATAGCAGTTTTCAAACATCAAATAAAGGGTTTATATAGCTATATATAACAATTTGCATCTGAAATAAACAAGAAAAAAACTTATTCAAAGCTGTTTTCATAAGTTATGTTTAACCTGAAACATTGTCTCAAACTGATGTTCTCAGACTGAGAGAATGACGTTTTCCAAGATTCTGCTGGAGCTCTGAATAACCGTTTTCAAACATCAAATAAAGGGTTGATATAGCTATATATAACAATTTGCATCTGAAATAAACAAGAGAAACATTTATTCCAAGCTGTTTTCAAAAGTTATGTTTAACCTGAAATATTGTCTCAAATTGATGTTCTGAGACTGAGAGAATGACGTTTTCTAAGATTCTGCTGGAGCTCTGTATAGCAGTTTTCAAACATCAAATAAAGGGTTTATATAGCTATATATATCAATTTGCATCTGAAATAAACAAGAAAAAAACTTATTCAAAGCTGTTTTCATAAGTTATGTTTAACCTGAAACATTGTCTCAAACTGATGTTCTCAGACTGAGAGAATGACGTTTTCCAAGATTCTGCTGGAGCTCTGAATAACCGTTTTCAAACATCAAATAAAGGGTTGATATAGCTATATATAACAATTTGCATCTAAAATAAACAAGAGAAACACTTATTCGAAGCTGTTTTCAAAAGTTATGTTTAACCTGAAATATTGTCTCAAACTGATGTTCTCAGACTGAGAGAATGACGTTTTCCAAGATTCTGCTGGAGCTCTGAATAGCAGTTTTCAAACATCAAATAAAGGGTTTATATAGCTATATATATCAATTTGCATCTGAAATAAACAAGAGAAACACTTATTCGAAGCTGTTTTCAAAAGTTATGTTTAACCTGAAATATTGTCTCAAACTGATGTTCTCAGACTGAGAGAATGACGTTTTCTAAGATTCTGCTGGAGCTCTGAATAGCAGTTTTCAAACATCAAATAAAGGATTTATATAGCTATATATATCAATTTGCATCTGAAATAAACAAGAGAAAAACTTATTCAAAGCTGTTTTCAAAAGTTATGTTTAACCTGAAACATTGTCTAAAACTGATGTTCTCAGACTGAGAGAATTACGTTTTCTAAGATTCTGCTGGAGCTCTGAATAGCAGTTTTCAAACATCAAATAAAGGGTTTATATAGCTATATATATCAATTTGCATCTGAAATAAACAAGAGAAACATTTATTCGAAGCTGTTTTCAAAAGTTATGTTTAACCTGAAATATTGTCTCAAACTGATCTTCTCAGACTGAGAGAATGACGTTTTCCAAGATTCTGCTGGAGCTCTGAATAGCAGTTTTAAAACATCAAATAAAGGGTTTATATAGCTATATATATCAATTTGCATCTAAAATAAACAAGAGAAACACTTATTCGAAGCTGTTTTCAAAAGTTATGTTTAACCTGAAATATTGTCTCAAACTGATGTTCTCAGACTGAGAGAATGACGTTTTCTAAGATTCTGCTGGAGCTCTGAATAGCAGTTTTCAAACATCAAATAAAGGGTTTATATAGCTATATATATCAATTTGCATCTGAAATAAACAAGAGAAACACTTATTCGAAGCTGTTTTCAAAAGTTATGTTTAACCTGAAATATTGTCTCAAACTGATGTTCTCAGACTGAGAGAATGACGTTTTCTAAGATTCTGCTGGAGCTCTGAATAGCAGTTTTCAAACATCAAATAAAGGGTTTATATAGCTATATATATCAATTTGCATCTGAAATAAAGAAGAGAAACACTTATTCGAAGCTGGTTTCAAAAGTTATGTTTAACCTGAAATATTGTCTCAAACTGATGTTCTCAGACCGAGAGAATGACGTTTTCTAAGATTCTGCTGGAGCTCTGAATAGCAGTTTTCAAACATCAAATAAAGGGTTTATATAGCTATATATATCAATTTGCATCTGAAATAAACAAGAGAAACACTTATTCGAAGCTGTTTTCAAAAGTTATGTTTAACCTGAAATATTGTCTCAAACTGATGTTCTCAGACCGAGAGAATGACGTTTTCTAAGATTCTGCTGGAGCTCTGAATAGCAGTTTTCAAACATCAAATAAAGGGTTTATATAGCTATATATATCAATTTGCATCTGAAATAAACAAGAGAAACATTTATTCGAAGCTGTTTTCAAAAGTTATGTTTAACCTGAAATATTGTCTCAAACTGATCTTCACAGGCTGAGAGAATGACGTTTTCCAAGATTCTGCTGAAGCTCTGAATAGCAGTTTTCAAACATCAAATAAAGGGTTTATATAGCTATATATATCAATTTGCATCTGAAATAAACAAGAGAAACACTTATTCGAAGCTGTTTTCAAAAGTTATGTTTAACATGAAATACTGTCTCAAACTGATGTTCTCAGACTGAGAGAATGACGTTTTCCAAGATTCTGCTGGAGCTCTGAATAACAGTTTTCAAACATCAAATAAAGGGTTTATATAGCTATATATATCAATTTGCATCTGAAATAAACAAGAGAAACACTTATTCGAAGCTGTTTTCAAAAGTTATGTTTAACCTGAAATATTGTCTCAAACTGATGTTCTCAGACTAAGAGAATGAAGTTTTCCAAGATTCTGCTGGAGCTCTGAATAGCAATTTTCAAACATCAAATAAAGGGTTTATATAGCTATATATATCAATTTGCATCTGAAATAAACAAGAGAAACACTTATTCGAAGCTGTTTTCAAAAGTTATGTTTAACCTGAAATATTGTCTCAAACTGATGTTCTCAGACTGAGAGAATGACGTTTTCCAAGATTCTGCTGGAGCTCTGAATAGCAGTTTTTAAACATCAAATAAAGGGTTTATATAGCTATATATATCAATTTGCATCTGAAATAAACAAGAGAAACACTTATTCGAAGCTGTTTTCAAAAGTTATGTTTAACATGAAATATTGTCTCAAACTGATGTTCTCAGACTGAGAGAATGACGTTTTCCAAGATTCTGCTGGAGCTCTGAATAGCAGTTTTCAAACATCAAATAAAGGGTTTATATAGCTATATATATCAATTTGCATCTGAAATAAACAAGATAAACACTTATTCGAAGCTGTTTTCAAAGGATATGTTTAAGTGAGACCTTCTCTAAATGTGATGTATTCAGACTGAGATGTATTTGATGTCCAATCCCGCCACCTTGTGGTTCTTCTTTTTTATCAACATTTCTCTTTTTTTTCCACAATGCAATTCCCCCAAGCACCCTACCTGGTGCACAAACCAAACACCACCATGTCTTCTCCTTTGAATTTGATTGACAGGTCCACCAGAACGGTCTTGTAGATACAGCATTGCGTTGTCTAGTCCGAGCGAGTCTCAGAATGTTTTCACAGTCTTGGAAGTAGTGAACACGGGCTAAGATGCTGCTGGAGCTCTGAATAACAGTTTTCAAACATCAAATAAAGGGTTTATATAGCTATATATATCAATTTGCATCTGAAATAAACAAGAGAAAAACATATTCAAAGCTGTTTTCAAAAGTTATGTTTAACCTGAAAGATTGTCTCAAACTGATGTTCTCAGACTGAGAGAATGACGTTTTCTAAGATTCTGCTGGAGCTCTGAATAGCAGTTTTCAAACATCAAATAAAGGGTTTATATAGCTATATATATCAACTTGCATCTGAAATAAACAAGAGAAACATTTATTCCAAGCTGTTTTCAAAAGTTATGTTTAACCTGAAATATTGTCTCAAATTGATGTTCTGAGACTGAGAGAATGACGTTTTCTAAGATTCTGCTGGAGCTCTGTATAGCAGTTTTCAAACATCAAATAAAGGGTTTATATAGCTATATATATCAATTTGCATCTGAAATGAACAAGAAAAAAACTTATTCAAAGCTGTTTTCATAAGTTATGTTTAACCTGAAACATTGTCTCAAACTGATGTTCTCAGACTGAGAGAATGACGTTTTCCAAGATTCTGCTGGAGCTCTGAATAACCGTTTTCAAACATCAAATAAAGGGTTGATATAGCTATATATATCAATTTGCATCTAAAATAAACAAGAGAAACACTTATTCGAAGCTGTTTTCAAAAGTTATGTTTAACCTGAAATATTGTCTCAAACTGATGTTCTCAGACTGAGAGAATGACGTTTTCCAAGATTCTGCTGGAGCTCTGAATAACAGTTTTAAAACATCAAATAAAGGGTTTATATAGCTATATATATCAATTTGCATCTGAAATAAACAAGAGAAACACTTATTCGAAGCTGTTTTCAAAAGTTATGTTTAACCTGAAATATTGTCTCAAACTGATGTTCTCAGACTGAGAGAATGACGTTTTCTAAAATTCTGCTGGAGCTCTGAATAGCAGTTTTCAAACATCAAATAAAGGATTTATATAGCTATATATATCAATTTGCATCTGAAATAAACAAGAGAAAAACTTATTCAAAGCTGTTTTCAAAAGTTATGTTTAACCTGAAATATTGTCTCAAACTGATGTTCTCAGACTGAGAGAATGACGTTTTCTAAGATTCTGCTGGAGCGCTGAATAGCAGTTTTCAAACATCAAATAAAGGGTTTATATAGCTATATATATCAATTTGCATCTGAAATAAACAAGAGAAACACTTATTCGAAGCTGTTTTCAAAAGTTATGTTTAACATGAAATATTGTCTCAAACTGATGTTCTCAGACTAAGAGAATGAAGTTTTCCAAGATTCTGCTGGAGCTCTGAATAGCAGTTTTCAAACATCAAATAAAGGGTTTATATAGCTATATATATCAATTTGCATCTGAAATAAACAAGAAAAACACTTATTCGAAGCTGTTTTCAAAAGTTATGTTTAACCTGAAATATTGTCTCAAACTGATGTTCTCAGACTGAGAGAATGACGTTTTCTAAGATTCTGCTGGAGCTCTGAATAGCAGTTTTCAAACATCAAATAAAGGGTTTATATAGCTATATATAACAATTTGCATCTGAAATAAACAAGAGAAACATTTATTCGAAGCTGTTTTCAAAAGTTATGTTTAACCTGAAATATTGTCTCAAACTGATCTTCTCAGACTGAGAGAATGACGTTTTCCAAGATTCTGCTGGAGCTCTGAATAACCGTTTTCAAACATCAAATAAAGGGTTGATATAGCTATATATATCAATTTGCATCTGAAATAAACAAGAGAAACATTTATTCGAAGCTGTTTTCAAAAGTTATGTTTAACCTGAAATATTGTCTCAAACTGATCTTCTCAGACTGAGAGAATGACGTTTTCCAAGATTCTGCTGGAGCTCTGAATAACAGTTTTAAAACATCAAATAAAGGGTTTATATAGCTATATATATCAATTTGCATCTGAAATAAACAAGAGAAACACTTATTCGAAGCTGTTTTCAAAAGTTATGTTTAACCTGAAATATTGTCTCAAACTGATGTTCTCAGACCGAGAGAATGACGTTTTCTAAGATTCTGCTGGAGCTCTGAATAGCAGTTTTCAAACATCAAATAAAGGGTTTATATAGCTATATATAACAATTTGCATCTGAAATAAACAAGAGAAACATTTATTCGAAGCTGTTTTCAAAAGTTATGTTTAACCTGAAATATTGTCTCAAACTGATCTTCACAGGCTGAGAGAATGACGTTTTCCAAGATTCTGCTGAAGCTCTGAATAGCAGTTTTCAAACATCAACTAAAGGGTTTATATAGCTATATATATCAATTTGCATCTGAAATAAACAAGAGAAACACTTATTCGAAGCTGTTTTCAAAAGTTATGTTTAACATGAAATACTGTCTCAAACTGATGTTCTCAGACTGAGAGAATGACGTTTTCCAAGATTCTGCTGGAGCTCTGAATAGCAGTTTTCAAACATCAAATAAAGGGTTTATATAGCTATATATATCAATTTGCATCTGAAATAAACAAGAGAAACACTTATTCGAAGCTGTTTTCAAAAGTTATGTTTAACCTGAAATATTGTCTCAAACTGATGTTCTCAGACTGAGAGAATGACGATTTCTAAGATTCTGCTGGAGCTCTGAATAGCAGTTTTCAAACATCAAATAAAGGGTTTATATAGCTATATATATCAATTTGCATCTGAAATAAACAAGAGAAACACTTATTCGAAGCTGGTTTCAAAAGTTATGTTTAACCTGAAATATTGTCTCAAACTGATGTTCTCAGACCGAGAGAATGACGTTTTCTAAGATTCTGCTGGAGCTCTGAATAGCAGTTTTCAAACATCAAATAAAGGGTTTATATAGCTATATATATCAATTTGCATCTGAAATAAACAAGAGAAACACTTATTCGAAGCTGTTTTCAAAAGTTATGTTTAACCTGAAATATTGTCTCAAACTGATGTTCTCAGACCGAGAGAATGACGTTTTCTAAGATTCTGCTGGAGCTCTGAATAGCAGTTTTCAAACATCAAATAAAGGGTTTATATAGCTATATATAACAATTTGCATCTGAAATAAACAAGAGAAACATTTATTCGAAGCTGTTTTCAAAAGTTATGTTTAACCTGAAATATTGTCTCAAACTGATCTTCACAGGCTGAGAGAATGACGTTTTCCAAGATTCTGCTGAAGCTCTGAATAGCAGTTTTCAAACATCAAATAAAGGGTTTATATAGCTATATATATCAATTTGCATCTGAAATAAACAAGAGAAACACTTATTCAAAGCTGTTTTCAAAAGTTATGTTTAACATGAAATACTGTCTCAAACTGATGTTCTCAGACTGAGAGAATGACGTTTTCCAAGATTCTGCTGGAGCTCTGAATAACAGTTTTCAAACATCAAATAAAGGGTTTATATAACTATATATATCAATTTGCATCTGAAATAAACAAGAGAAACACTTATTCGAAGCTGTTTTCAAAAGTTATGTTTAACCTGAAATATTGTCTCAAACTGATGTTCTCAGACTGAGAGAATGACGTTTTCCAAGATTCTGCTGGAGCTCTGAATAACAGTTTTAAAACATCAAATAAAGGGTTTATATAGCTATATATATCAATTTGCATCTGAAATAAACAAGAGAAACACTTATTCGAAGCTGTTTTCAAAAGTTATGTTTAACCTGAAATATTGTCTCAAACTGATGTTCTCAGACTGAGAGAATGACGTTTTCTAAGATTCTGCTGAAGCTCTGAATAGCAGTTTTCAAACATCAAATAAAGGGTTTATATAGCTATATATATCAATTTGCATCTGAAATAAACAAGAGAAACACTTATTCGAAGCTGTTTTCAAAAGTTATGTTTAACCTGAAATATTGTCTCAAACTGATGTTCTCAGACCGAGAGAATGACGTTTTCTAAGATTCTGCTGGAGCTCTGAATAGCAGTTTTCAAACATCAAATAAAGGGTTTATATAGCTATATATAACAATTTGCATCTGAAATAAACAAGAGAAACATTTATTCGAAGCTGTTTTCAAAAGTTATGTTTAACCTGAAATATTGTCTCAAACTGATCTTCACAGGCTGAGAGAATGACGTTTTCCAAGATTCTGCTGAAGCTCTGAATAGCAGTTTTCAAACATCAAATAAAGGGTTTATATAGCTATATATATCAATTTGCATCTGAAATAAACAAGAGAAACACTTATTCGAAGCTGTTTTCAAAAGTTATGTTTAACCTGAAATATTGTCTCAAACTGATGTTCTCAGACCGAGAGAATGACGTTTTCTAAGATTCTGCTGGAGCTCTGAATAGCAGTTTTCAAACATCAAATAAAGGGTTTATATAGCTATATATAACAATTTGCATCTGAAATAAACAAGAGAAACATTTATTCGAAGCTGTTTTCAAAAGTTATGTTTAACCTGAAATATTGTCTCAAACTGATCTTCACAGGCTGAGAGAATGACGTTTTCCAAGATTCTGCTGAAGCTCTGAATAGCAGTTTTCAAACATCAACTAAAGGGTTTATATAGCTATATATATCAATTTGCATCTGAAATAAACAAGAGAAACACTTATTCGAAGCTGTTTTCAAAAGTTATGTTTAACATGAAATACTGTCTCAAACTGATGTTCTCAGACTGAGAGAATGACGTTTTCCAAGATTCTGCTGGAGCTCTGAATAGCAGTTTTCAAACATCAAATAAAGGGTTTATATAGCTATATATATCAATTTGCATCTGAAATAAACAAGAGAAACACTTATTCAAAGCTGTTTTCAAAAGTTATGTTTAACCTGAAATATTGTCTCAAACTGATGTTCTCAGACCGAGAGAATGACGTTTTCTAAGATTCTGCTGGAGCTCTGAATAGCAGTTTTCAAACATCAAATAAAGGGTTTATATAGCTATATATAACAATTTGCATCTGAAATAAACAAGAGAAACATTTATTCGAAGCAGTTTTCAAAAGTTATGTTTAACCTGAAATATTGTCTCAAACTGATCTTCACAGGCTGAGAGAATGACGTTTTCCAAGATTCTGCTGAAGCTCTGAATAGCAGTTTTCAAACATCAACTAAAGGGTTTATATAGCTATATATATCAATTTGCATCTGAAATAAACAAGAGAAACACTTATTCGAAGCTGTTTTCAAAAGTTATGTTTAACCTGAAATATTGTCTCAAACTGATGTTCTCAGACCGAGAGAATGACGTTTTCTAAGATTCTGCTGGAGCTCTGAATAGCAGTTTTCAAACATCAAATAAAGGGTTTATATAGCTATATATATCAATTTGCATCTGAAATAAACAAGAGAAACATTTATTCGAAGCTGTTTTCAAAAGTTATGTTTAACCTGAAATATTGTCTCAAACTGATCTTCACAGGCTGAGAGAATGACGTTTTCCAAGATTCTGCTGAAGCTCTGAATAGCAGTTTTCAAACATCAAATAAAGGGTTTATATAGCTATATATATCAATTTGCATCTGAAATAAACAAGAGAAACACTTATTCGAAGCTGTTTTCAAAAGTTATGTTTAACATGAAATACTGTCTCAAACTGATGTTCTCAGACTGAGAGAATGACGTTTTCCAAGATTCTGCTGGAGCTCTGAATAACAGTTTTCAAACATCAAATAAAGGGTTTATATAGCTATATATATCAATTTGCATCTGAAATAAACAAGAGAAACACTTATTCGAAGCTGTTTTCAAAAGTTATGTTTAACCTGAAATATTGTCTCAAACTGATGTTCTCAGACTAAGAGAATGAAGTTTTCCAAGATTCTGCTGGAGCTCTGAATAGCAGTTTTCAAACATCAAATAAAGGGTTTATATAGCTATATATATCAATTTGCATCTGAAATAAACAAGAGAAACACTTATTCGAAGCTGTTTTCAAAAGTTATGTTTAACCTGAAATATTGTCTCAAACTGATGTTCTCAGACTGAGAGAATGACGTTTTCCAAGATTCTGCTGGAGCTCTGAATAGCAGTTTTTAAACATCAAATAAAGGGTTTATATAGCTATATATATCAATTTGCATCTGAAATAAACAAGAGAAACACTTATTCGAAGCTGTTTTCAAAAGTTATGTTTAACATGAAATATTGTCTCAAACTGATGTTCTCAGACTGAGAGAATGACGTTTTCCAAGATTCTGCTGGAGCTCTGAATAGCAGTTTTCAAACATCAAATAAAGGGTTTATATAGCTATATATATCAATTTGCATCTGAAATAAACAAGATAAACACTTATTCGAAGCTGTTTTCAAAGGATATGTTTAAGTGAGACCTTCTCTAAATGTGATGTATTCAGACTGAGATGTATTTGATGTCCAATCCCGCCACCTTGTGGTTCTTCTTTTTTATCAACATTTCTCTTTTTTTTCCACAATGCAATTCCCCCAAGCACCCTACCTGGTGCACAAACCAAACACCACCATGTCTTCTCCTTTGAATTTGATTGACAGGTCCACCAGAACGGTCTTGTAGATACAGCATTGCGTTGTCTAGTCCGAGCGAGTCTCAGAATGTTTTCACAGTCTTGGAAGTAGTGAACACGGGCTAAGATGCTGCTGGAGCTCTGAATAACAGTTTTCAAACATCAAATAAAGGGTTTATATAGCTATATATATCAATTTGCATCTGAAATAAACAAGAGAAAAACATATTCAAAGCTGTTTTCAAAAGTTATGTTTAACCTGAAAGATTGTCTCAAACTGATGTTCTCAGACTGAGAGAATGACGTTTTCTAAGATTCTGCTGGAGCTCTGAATAGCAGTTTTCAAACATCAAATAAAGGGTTTATATAGCTATATATATCAACTTGCATCTGAAATAAACAAGAGAAACATTTATTCCAAGCTGTTTTCAAAAGTTATGTTTAACCTGAAATATTGTCTCAAATTGATGTTCTGAGACTGAGAGAATGACGTTTTCTAAGATTCTGCTGGAGCTCTGTATAGCAGTTTTCAAACATCAAATAAAGGGTTTATATAGCTATATATATCAATTTGCATCTGAAATGAACAAGAAAAAAACTTATTCAAAGCTGTTTTCATAAGTTATGTTTAACCTGAAACATTGTCTCAAACTGATGTTCTCAGACTGAGAGAATGACGTTTTCCAAGATTCTGCTGGAGCTCTGAATAACCGTTTTCAAACATCAAATAAAGGGTTGATATAGCTATATATATCAATTTGCATCTAAAATAAACAAGAGAAACACTTATTCGAAGCTGTTTTCAAAAGTTATGTTTAACCTGAAATATTGTCTCAAACTGATGTTCTCAGACTGAGAGAATGACGTTTTCCAAGATTCTGCTGGAGCTCTGAATAACAGTTTTAAAACATCAAATAAAGGGTTTATATAGCTATATATATCAATTTGCATCTGAAATAAACAAGAGAAACACTTATTCGAAGCTGTTTTCAAAAGTTATGTTTAACCTGAAATATTGTCTCAAACTGATGTTCTCAGACTGAGAGAATGACGTTTTCTAAAATTCTGCTGGAGCTCTGAATAGCAGTTTTCAAACATCAAATAAAGGATTTATATAGCTATATATATCAATTTGCATCTGAAATAAACAAGAGAAAAACTTATTCAAAGCTGTTTTCAAAAGTTATGTTTAACCTGAAATATTGTCTCAAACTGATGTTCTCAGACTGAGAGAATGACGTTTTCTAAGATTCTGCTGGAGCGCTGAATAGCAGTTTTCAAACATCAAATAAAGGGTTTATATAGCTATATATATCAATTTGCATCTGAAATAAACAAGAGAAACACTTATTCGAAGCTGTTTTCAAAAGTTATGTTTAACATGAAATATTGTCTCAAACTGATGTTCTCAGACTAAGAGAATGAAGTTTTCCAAGATTCTGCTGGAGCTCTGAATAGCAGTTTTCAAACATCAAATAAAGGGTTTATATAGCTATATATATCAATTTGCATCTGAAATAAACAAGAAAAACACTTATTCGAAGCTGTTTTCAAAAGTTATGTTTAACCTGAAATATTGTCTCAAACTGATGTTCTCAGACTGAGAGAATGACGTTTTCTAAGATTCTGCTGGAGCTCTGAATAGCAGTTTTCAAACATCAAATAAAGGGTTTATATAGCTATATATAACAATTTGCATCTGAAATAAACAAGAGAAACATTTATTCGAAGCTGTTTTCAAAAGTTATGTTTAACCTGAAATATTGTCTCAAACTGATCTTCTCAGACTGAGAGAATGACGTTTTCCAAGATTCTGCTGGAGCTCTGAATAACCGTTTTCAAACATCAAATAAAGGGTTGATATAGCTATATATATCAATTTGCATCTGAAATAAACAAGAGAAACATTTATTCGAAGCTGTTTTCAAAAGTTATGTTTAACCTGAAATATTGTCTCAAACTGATCTTCTCAGACTGAGAGAATGACGTTTTCCAAGATTCTGCTGGAGCTCTGAATAACAGTTTTAAAACATCAAATAAAGGGTTTATATAGCTATATATATCAATTTGCATCTGAAATAAACAAGAGAAACACTTATTCGAAGCTGTTTTCAAAAGTTATGTTTAACCTGAAATATTGTCTCAAACTGATGTTCTCAGACCGAGAGAATGACGTTTTCTAAGATTCTGCTGGAGCTCTGAATAGCAGTTTTCAAACATCAAATAAAGGGTTTATATAGCTATATATAACAATTTGCATCTGAAATAAACAAGAGAAACATTTATTCGAAGCTGTTTTCAAAAGTTATGTTTAACCTGAAATATTGTCTCAAACTGATCTTCACAGGCTGAGAGAATGACGTTTTCCAAGATTCTGCTGAAGCTCTGAATAGCAGTTTTCAAACATCAACTAAAGGGTTTATATAGCTATATATATCAATTTGCATCTGAAATAAACAAGAGAAACACTTATTCGAAGCTGTTTTCAAAAGTTATGTTTAACATGAAATACTGTCTCAAACTGATGTTCTCAGACTGAGAGAATGACGTTTTCCAAGATTCTGCTGGAGCTCTGAATAGCAGTTTTCAAACATCAAATAAAGGGTTTATATAGCTATATATATCAATTTGCATCTGAAATAAACAAGAGAAACACTTATTCGAAGCTGTTTTCAAAAGTTATGTTTAACCTGAAATATTGTCTCAAACTGATGTTCTCAGACTGAGAGAATGACGTTTTCTAAGATTCTGCTGGAGCTCTGAATAGCAGTTTTCAAACATCAAATAAAGGGTTTATATAGCTATATATATCAATTTGCATCTGAAATAAACAAGAGAAACACTTATTCGAAGCTGGTTTCAAAAGTTATGTTTAACCTGAAATATTGTCTCAAACTGATGTTCTCAGACCGAGAGAATGACGTTTTCTAAGATTCTGCTGGAGCTCTGAATAGCAGTTTTCAAACATCAAATAAAGGGTTTATATAGCTATATATATCAATTTGCATCTGAAATAAACAAGAGAAACACTTATTCGAAGCTGTTTTCAAAAGTTATGTTTAACCTGAAATATTGTCTCAAACTGATGTTCTCAGACCGAGAGAATGACGTTTTCTAAGATTCTGCTGGAGCTCTGAATAGCAGTTTTCAAACATCAAATAAAGGGTTTATATAGCTATATATAACAATTTGCATCTGAAATAAACAAGAGAAACATTTATTCGAAGCTGTTTTCAAAAGTTATGTTTAACCTGAAATATTGTCTCAAACTGATCTTCACAGGCTGAGAGAATGACGTTTTCCAAGATTCTGCTGAAGCTCTGAATAGCAGTTTTCAAACATCAAATAAAGGGTTTATATAGCTATATATATCAATTTGCATCTGAAATAAACAAGAGAAACACTTATTCAAAGCTGTTTTCAAAAGTTATGTTTAACATGAAATACTGTCTCAAACTGATGTTCTCAGACTGAGAGAATGACGTTTTCCAAGATTCTGCTGGAGCTCTGAATAACAGTTTTCAAACATCAAATAAAGGGTTTATATAACTATTTATATCAATTTGCATCTGAAATAAACAAGAGAAACACTTATTCGAAGCTGTTTTCAAAAGTTATGTTTAACCTGAAATATTGTCTCAAACTGATGTTCTCAGACTGAGAGAATGACGTTTTCCAAGATTCTGCTGGAGCTCTGAATAACAGTTTTAAAACATCAAATAAAGGGTTTATATAGCTATATATATCAATTTGCATCTGAAATAAACAAGAGAAACACTTATTCGAAGCTGTTTTCAAAAGTTATGTTTAACCTGAAATATTGTCTCAAACTGATGTTCTCAGACTGAGAGAATGACGTTTTCTAAGATTCTGCTGAAGCTCTGAATAGCAGTTTTCAAACATCAAATAAAGGGTTTATATAGCTATATATATCAATTTGCATCTGAAATAAACAAGAGAAACACTTATTCGAAGCTGTTTTCAAAAGTTATGTTTAACCTGAAATATTGTCTCAAACTGATGTTCTCAGACCGAGAGAATGACGTTTTCTAAGATTCTGCTGGAGCTCTGAATAGCAGTTTTCAAACATCAAATAAAGGGTTTATATAGCTATATATAACAATTTGCATCTGAAATAAACAAGAGAAACATTTATTCGAAGCTGTTTTCAAAAGTTATGTTTAACCTGAAATATTGTCTCAAACTGATCTTCACAGGCTGAGAGAATGACGTTTTCCAAGATTCTGCTGAAGCTCTGAATAGCAGTTTTCAAACATCAAATAAAGGGTTTATATAGCTATATATATCAATTTGCATCTGAAATAAACAAGAGAAACACTTATTCGAAGCTGTTTTCAAAAGTTATGTTTAACCTGAAATATTGTCTCAAACTGATGTTCTCAGACCGAGAGAATGACGTTTTCTAAGATTCTGCTGGAGCTCTGAATAGCAGTTTTCAAACATCAAATAAAGGGTTTATATAGCTATATATAACAATTTGCATCTGAAATAAACAAGAGAAACATTTATTCGAAGCTGTTTTCAAAAGTTATGTTTAACCTGAAATATTGTCTCAAACTGATCTTCACAGGCTGAGAGAATGACGTTTTCCAAGATTCTGCTGAAGCTCTGAATAGCAGTTTTCAAACATCAACTAAAGGGTTTATATAGCTATATATATCAATTTGCATCTGAAATAAACAAGAGAAACACTTATTCGAAGCTGTTTTCAAAGGATATGTTTAAGTGAGACCTTCTCTAAATGTGATGTATTCAGACTGAGATGTATTTGATGTCCAATCCCGCCACCTTGTGGTTCTTCTTTTTTATCAACATTTCTCTTTTTTTTTCCACAATGCAATTCCCCCAAGCACCCTACCTGGTGCACAAACCAAACACCACCATGTCTTCTCCTTTGAATTTGATTGACAGGTCCACCAGAACGGTCTTGTAGATACAGCATTGCGTTGTCTAGTCCGAGCGAGTCTCAGAATGTTTTCACAGTCTTGGAAGTAGTGAACGCGGGCTAAGATGCTGCTGGAGCTCTGAATAACAGTTTTCAAACATCAAATAAAGGGTTTATATAGCTATATATATCAATTTGCATCTGAAATAAACAAGAGAAAAACATATTCAAAGCTGTTTTCAAAAGTTATGTTTAACCTGAAAGATTGTCTCAAACTGATGTTCTCAGACTGAGAGAATGGCGTTTTCTAAGATTCTGCTGGAGCTCTGAATAGCAGTTTTCAAACATCAAATAAAGGGTTTATATAGCTATATATATCAACTTGCATCTGAAATAAACAAGAGAAACATTTATTCCAAGCTGTTTTCAAAAGTTATGTTTAACCTGAAATATTGTCTCAAATTGATGTTCTGAGACTGAGAGAATGACGTTTTCTAAGATTCTGCTGGAGCTCTGTATAGCAGTTTTCAAACATCAAATAAAGGGTTTATATAGCTATATATATCAATTTGCATCTGAAATAAACAAGAAAAAAACTTATTCAAAGCTGTTTTCATAAGTTATGTTTAACCTGAAACATTGTCTCAAACTGATGTTCTCAGACTGAGAAAATGACGTTTTCCAAGATTCTGCTGGAGCTCTGAATAACCGTTTTCAAACATCAAATAAAGGGTTGATATAGCTATATATATCAATTTGCATCTAAAATAAACAAGAGAAACACTTATTCGAAGCTGTTTTCAAAAGTTATGTTTAACCTGAAATATTGTCTCAAACTGATGTTCTCAGACTGAGAGAATGGCGTTTTCTAAGATTCTGCTGGAGCTCTGAATAACAGTTTTAAAACATCAAATAAAGGGTTTATATAGCTATATATATCAATTTGCATCTGAAATAAACAAGAGAAACACTTATTCGAAGCTGTTTTCAAAAGTTATGTTTAACCTGAAATATTGTCTCAAACTGATGTTCTCAGACTGAGAGAATGACGTTTTCTAAAATTCTGATGGAGCTCTGAATAGCAGTTTTCAAACATCAAATAAAGGATTTATATAGCTATATATATCAATTTGCATCTGAAATAAACAAGAGAAAAACTTATTCAAAGCTGTTTTCAAAAGTTATGTTTAACCTGAAACATTGTCTCAAAATGATGTTCTCAGACTGAGAGAATGACGTTTTCTAAGATTCTGCTGGAGCTCTGAATAGCAGTTTTCAAACATCAAATAAAGGGTTTATATAGCTATATATATCAATTTGCATCTGAAATAAACAAGAGAAACATTTATTCGAAGCTGTTTTCAAAAGTTATGTTTAACCTGAAATATTGTCTCAAACTGATCTTCTCAGACTGAGAGAATGACGTTTTCCAAGATTCTGCTGGAGCTCTGAATAGCAGTTTTCAAACATCAAATAAAGGGTTTATATAGCTATATATATCAATTTGCATCTGAAATAAACAAGAGAAACACTTATTCGAAGCTGTTTTCAAAAGTTATGTTTAACCTGAAATATTGTCTCAAACTGATGTTCTCAGACTGAGAGAATGACGTTTTCTAAGATTCTGCTGGAGCTCTGAATAGCAGTTTTCAAACATCAAATAAAGGGTTTATATAGCTATATATATCAATTTGCATCTGAAATAAACAAGAGAAACACTTATTGGAAGCTGTTTTCAAAAGTTATGTTTAACCTGAAATATTGTCTCAAACTGATGTTCTCAGACCGAGAGAATGACGTTTTCTAAGATTCTGCTGGAGCTCTGAATAACCGTTTTCAAACATCAAATAAAGGGTTGATATAGCTATATATAACAATTTGCATCTGAAATAAACAAGAGAAACATTTATTCCAAGCTGTTTTCAAAAGTTATGTTTAACCTGAAATATTGTCTCAAATTGATGTTCTGAGACTGAGAGAATGACGTTTTCTAAGATTCTGCTGGAGCTCTGTATAGCAGTTTTCATACATCAAATAAAGGGTTTATATAGCTATATATATCAATTTGCATCTGAAATAAACAAGAAAAAAACTTATTCAAAGCTGTTTTCATAAGTTATGTTTAACCTGAAACATTGTCTCAAACTGATGTTCTCAGACTGAGAGAATGACGTTTTCCAAGATTCTGCTGGAGCTCTGAATAACCGTTTTCAAACATCAAATAAAGGGTTGATATAGCTATATATAACAATTTGCATCTAAAATAAACAAGAGAAACACTTATTCGAAGCTGTTTTCAAAAGTTATGTTTAACCTGAAATATTGTCTCAAACTGATGTTCTCAGACTGAGAGAATGACGTTTTCCAAGATTCTGCTGGAGCTCTGAATAGCAGTTTTCAAACATCAAATAAAGGGTTTATATAGCTATATATATCAATTTGCATCTGAAATAAACAAGAGAAACACTTATTCGAAGCTGTTTTCAAAAGTTATGTTTAACATGAAATACTGTCTCAAACTGATGTTCTCAGACTGAGAGAATGACGTTTTCCAAGATTCTGCTGGAGCTCTGAATAGCAGTTTTCAAACATCAAATAAAGGGTTTATATAGCTATATATATCAATTTGCATCTGAAATAAACAAGAGAAACACTTATTCGAAGCTGTTTTCAAAAGTTATGTTTAACCTGAAATATTGTCTCAAACTGATGTTCTCAGACTGAGAGAATGACGTTTTCTAAGATTCTGCTGGAGCTCTGAATAGCAGTTTTCAAACATCAAATAAAGGATTTATATAGCTATATATAACAATTTGCATCTGAAATAAACAAGAGAAAAACTTATTCAAAGCTGTTTTCAAAAGTTATGTTTAACCTGAAACATTGTCTAAAACTGATGTTCTCAGACTGAGAGAATTACGTTTTCTAAGATTCTGCTGGAGCTCTGAATAGCAGTTTTCAAACATCAAATAAAGGGTTTATATAGCTATATATATCAATTTGCATCTGAAATAAACAAGAGAAACATTTATTCGAAGCTGTTTTCAAAAGTTATGTTTAACCTGAAATATTGTCTCAAACTGATGTTCTCAGACCGAGAGAATGACGTTTTCTAAGATTCTGCTGGAGCTCTGAATAGCAGTTTTCAAACATCAAATAAAGGGTTTATATAGCTATATATATCAATTTGCATCTCAAATAAACAAGAGAAACATTTATTCGAAGCTGTTTTCAAAAGTTATGTTTAACCTGAAATATTGTCTCAAACTGATCTTCACAGGCTGAGAGAATGACGTTTTCCAAGATTCTGCTGAAGCTCTGAATAGCAGTTTTCAAACATCAAATAAAGGGTTTATATAGCTATATATATCAATTTGCATCTGAAATAAACAAGAGAAACACTTATTCGAAGCTGTTTTCAAAAGTTATGTTTAACATGAAATACTGTCTCAAACTGATGTTCTCAGACTGAGAGAATGACGTTTTCCAAGATTCTGCTGGAGCTCTGAATAACAGTTTTCAAACATCAAATAAAGGGTTTATATAGCTATATATATCAATTTGCATCTGAAATAAACAAGAGAAACACTTATTCGAAGCTGTTTTCAAAAGTTATGTTTAACCTGAAATATTGTCTCAAACTGATGTTCTCAGACTAAGAGAATGAAGTTTTCCAAGATTCTGCTGGAGCTCTGAATAGCAGTTTTCAAACATCAAATAAAGGGTTTATATAGCTATATATATCAATTTGCATCTGAAATAAACAAGAGAAACACTTATTCGAAGCTGTTTTCAAAAGTTATGTTTAACCTGAAATATTGTCTCAAACTGATGTTCTCAGACTGAGAGAATGACGTTTTCCAAGATTCTGCTGGAGCTCTGAATAGCAGTTTTTAAACATCAATTAAAGGGTTTATATAGCTATATATATCAATTTGCATCTGAAATAAACAAGAGAAACACTTATTTGAAGCTGTTTTCAAAAGTTATGTTTAACCTGAAATATTGTCTCAAACTGATGTTCTCAGACTGAGAGAATGACGTTTTCCAAGATTCTGCTGGAGCTCTGAATAGCAGTTTTCAAACATCAAATAAAGGGTTTATATAGCTATATATATCAATTTGCATCTGAAATAAACAAGATAAACACTTATTCGAAGCTGTTTTCAAAGGATATGTTTAAGTGAGACCTTCTCTAAATGTGATGTATTCAGACTGAGATGTATTTGATGTCCAATCCCGCCACCTTGTGGTCCTTCTTTTTTATCAACATTTCTCTTTTTTTTCCACAATGCAATTCCCCCAAGCACCCTACCTGGTGCACAAACCAAACACCACCATGTCTTCTCCTTTGAATTTGATTGACAGGTCCACCAGAACGGTCTTGTAGATACAGCATCGCGTTGTCTAGTCCGAGCGAGTCTCAGAATGTTTTCACAGTCTTGGAAGTAGTGAACACGGGCTAAGATGCTGCTGGAGCTCTGAATAACAGTTTTCAAACATCAAATAAAGGGTTTATATAGCTATATATATCAATTTGCATCCGAAATAAACAAGAGAAACACTTATTCGAAGCTGTTTTCAAAAGTTATGTTTAACCTGAAATATTGTCTCAAACTGATGTTCTCAGACCGAGAGAATGACGTTTTCTAAGATTCTGCTGGAGCTCTGAATAGCAGTTTTCAAACATCAAATAAAGGGTTTATATAGCTATATATAACAATTTGCATCTGAAATAAACAAGAAAAAAACTTATTCAAAGCTGTTTTCATAAGTTATGTTTAACCTGAAACATTGTCTCAAACTGATGTTCTCAGACTGAGAGAATGACGTTTTCCAAGATTCTGCTGGAGCTCTGAATAACCGTTTTCAAACATCAAATAAAGGGTTGATATAGCTATATATATCAATTTGCATCTTAAATAAACAAGAGAAACACTTATTCGAAGCTGTTTTCAAAAGTTATGTTTAACCTGAAATATTGTCTCAAACTGATGTTCTCAGACTGAGAGAATGACGTTTTCCAAGATTCTGCTGGAGCTCTGAATAACAGTTTTAAAACATCAAATAAAGGGTTTATATAGCTATATATATCAATTTGCATCTGAAATAAACAAGAGAAACACTTATTCGAAGCTGTTTTCAAAAGTTATGTTTAACCTGAAATATTGTCTCAAACTGATGTTCTCAGACTGAGAGAATGACGTTTTCTAAAATTCTGCTGGAGCTCTGAATAGCAGTTTTCAAACATCAAATAAAGGATTTATATAGCTATATATATCAATTTGCATCTGAAATAAACAAGAGAAAAACTTATTCAAAGCTGTTTTCAAAAGTTATGTTTAACCTGAAACATTGTCTCAAAATGATGTTCTCAGACTGAGAGAATGACGTTTTCTAAGATTCTGCTGGAGCTCTGAATAGCAGTTTTCAAACATCAAATAAAGGGTTTATATAGCTATATATATCAATTTGCATCTGAAATAAACAAGAGAAACACTTATTCGAAGCTGTTTTCAAAAGTTATGTTTAACCTGAAATATTGTCTCAAACTGATGTTCTCAGACTGAGAGAATGACGTTTTCTAAGATTCTGCTGGAGCGCTGAATAGCAGTTTTCAAACATCAAATAAAGGGTTTATATAGCTATATATATCAATTTGCATCTGAAATAAACAAGAGAAACACTTATTCGAAGCTGTTTTCAAAAGTTATGTTTAACCTGAAATATTGTCTCAAACTGATGTTCTCAGACTGAGAGAATGACGTTTTCTAAGATTCTGCTGGAGCGCTGAATAGCAGTTTTCAAACATCAAATAAAGGGTTTATATAGCTATATATATCAATTTGCATCTGAAATAAACAAGAGAAACACTTATTCGAAGCTGTTTTCAAAAGTTATGTTTAACATGAAATATTGTCTCAAACTGATGTTCTCAGACTAAGAGAATGAAGTTTTCCAAGATTCTGCTGGAGCTCTGAATAGCAGTTTTCAAACATCAAATAAAGGGTTTATATAGCTATATATATCAATTTGCATCTGAAATAAACAAGAAAAACACTTATTCGAAGCTGTTTTCAAAAGTTATGTTTAACCTGAAATATTGTCTCAAACTGATGTTCTCAGACTGAGAGAATGACGTTTTCTAAGATTCTGCTGGAGCTCTGAATAGCAGTTTTCAAACATCAAATAAAGGGTTTATATAGCTATATATAACAATTTGCATCTGAAATAAACAAGAGAAACATTTATTCGAAGCTGTTTTCAAAAGTTATGTTTAACCTGAAATATTGTCTCAAACTGATCTTCTCAGACTGAGAGAATGACGTTTTCCAAGATTCTGCTGGAGCTCTGAATAACCGTTTTCAAACATCAAATAAAGGGTTGATATAGCTATATATATCAATTTGCATCTGAAATAAACAAGAGAAACATTTATTCGAAGCTGTTTTCAAAAGTTATGTTTAACCTGAAATATTGTCTCAAACTGATCTTCTCAGACTGAGAGAATGACGTTTTCCAAGATTCTGCTGGAGCTCTGAATAACAGTTTTAAAACATCAAATAAAGGGTTTATATAGCTATATATATCAATTTGCATCTGAAATAAACAAGAGAAACACTTATTCGAAGCTGTTTTCAAAAGTTATGTTTAACCTGAAATATTGTCTCAAACTGATGTTCTCAGACCGAGAGAATGACGTTTTCTAAGATTCTGCTGGAGCTCTGAATAGCAGTTTTCAAACATCAAATAAAGGGTTTATATAGCTATATATATCAATTTGCATCTGAAATAAACAAGAGAAACACTTATTCGAAGCTGTTTTCAAAAGTTATGTTTAACCTGAAATATTGTCTCAAACTGATGTTCTCAGACCGAGAGAATGACGTTTTCTAAGATTCTGCTGGAGCTCTGAATAGCAGTTTTCAAACATCAAATAAAGGGTTTATATAGCTATATATAACAATTTGCATCTGAAATAAACAAGAGAAACACTTATTCGAAGCTGTTTTCAAAAGTTATGTTTAACCTGAAATATTGTCTCAAACTGATGTTCTCAGACTGAGAGAATGACGTTTTCTAAGATTCTGCTGGAGCTCTGAATAGCAGTTTTCAAACATCAAATAAAGGGTTTATATAGCTATATATAACAATTTGCATCTGAAATAAACAAGAGAAACATTTATTCGAAGCTGTTTTCAAAAGTTATGTTTAACCTGAAATATTGTCTCAAACTGATCTTCTCAGACTGAGAGAATGACGTTTTCCAAGATTCTGCTGGAGCTCTGAATAACCGTTTTCAAACATCAAATAAAGGGTTGATAAAGCTATATATATATCAATTTGCATCTGAAATAAACAAGAGAAACACTTATTCGAAGCTGTTTTCAAAAGTTATGTTTAACCTGAAATATTGTCTCAAACTGATCTTCTCAGACTGAGAGAATGACGTTTTCTAAGATTCTGCTGGAGCTCTGAATAGCAGTTTTCAAACATCAAATAAAGGGTTTATATAGCTATATATATCAATTTGCATCTGAAATAAACAAGAGAAACACTTATTGGAAGCTGTTTTCAAAAGTTATGTTTAACCTGAAATATTGTCTCAAACTGATGTTCTCAGACCGAGAGAATGACGTTTTCTAAGATTCTGCTGGAGCTCTGAATAACCGTTTTCAAACATCAAATAAAGGGTTGATATAGCTATATATAACAATTTGCATCTGAAATAAACAAGAGAAACATTTATTCCAAGCTGTTTTCAAAAGTTATGTTTAACCTGAAATATTGTCTCAAATTGATGTTCTGAGACTGAGAGAATGACGTTTTCTAAGATTCTGCTGGAGCTCTGTATAGCAGTTTTCATACATCAAATAAAGGGTTTATATAGCTATATATATCAATTTGCATCTGAAATAAACAAGAAAAAAACTTATTCAAAGCTGTTTTCATAAGTTATGTTTAACCTGAAACATTGTCTCAAACTGATGTTCTCAGACTGAGAGAATGACGTTTTCCAAGATTCTGCTGGAGCTCTGAATAACCGTTTTCAAACATCAAATAAAGGGTTGATATAGCTATATATAACAATTTGCATCTAAAATAAACAAGAGAAACACTTATTCGAAGCTGTTTTCAAAAGTTATGTTTAACCTGAAATATTGTCTCAAACTGATGTTCTCAGACTGAGAGAATGACGTTTTCCAAGATTCTGCTGGAGCTCTGAATAGCAGTTTTCAAACATCAAATAAAGGGTTTATATAGCTATATATATCAATTTGCATCTGAAATAAACAAGAGAAACACTTATTCGAAGCTGTTTTCAAAAGTTATGTTTAACATGAAATACTGTCTCAAACTGATGTTCTCAGACTGAGAGAATGACGTTTTCCAAGATTCTGCTGGAGCTCTGAATAGCAGTTTTCAAACATCAAATAAAGGGTTTATATAGCTATATATATCAATTTGCATCTGAAATAAACAAGAGAAACACTTATTCGAAGCTGTTTTCAAAAGTTATGTTTAACCTGAAATATTGTCTCAAACTGATGTTCTCAGACTGAGAGAATGACGTTTTCTAAGATTCTGCTGGAGCTCTGAATAGCAGTTTTCAAACATCAAATAAAGGATTTATATAGCTATATATAACAATTTGCATCTGAAATAAACAAGAGAAAAACTTATTCAAAGCTGTTTTCAAAAGTTATGTTTAACCTGAAACATTGTCTAAAACTGATGTTCTCAGACTGAGAGAATTACGTTTTCTAAGATTCTGCTGGAGCTCTGAATAGCAGTTTTCAAACATCAAATAAAGGGTTTATATAGCTATATATATCAATTTGCATCTGAAATAAACAAGAGAAACATTTATTCGAAGCTGTTTTCAAAAGTTATGTTTAACCTGAAATATTGTCTCAAACTGATGTTCTCAGACCGAGAGAATGACGTTTTCTAAGATTCTGCTGGAGCTCTGAATAGCAGTTTTCAAACATCAAATAAAGGGTTTATATAGCTATATATATCAATTTGCATCTCAAATAAACAAGAGAAACATTTATTCGAAGCTGTTTTCAAAAGTTATGTTTAACCTGAAATATTGTCTCAAACTGATCTTCACAGGCTGAGAGAATGACGTTTTCCAAGATTCTGCTGAAGCTCTGAATAGCAGTTTTCAAACATCAAATAAAGGGTTTATATAGCTATATATATCAATTTGCATCTGAAATAAACAAGAGAAACACTTATTCGAAGCTGTTTTCAAAAGTTATGTTTAACATGAAATACTGTCTCAAACTGATGTTCTCAGACTGAGAGAATGACGTTTTCCAAGATTCTGCTGGAGCTCTGAATAACAGTTTTCAAACATCAAATAAAGGGTTTATATAGCTATATATATCAATTTGCATCTGAAATAAACAAGAGAAACACTTATTCGAAGCTGTTTTCAAAAGTTATGTTTAACCTGAAATATTGTCTCAAACTGATGTTCTCAGACTAAGAGAATGAAGTTTTCCAAGATTCTGCTGGAGCTCTGAATAGCAGTTTTCAAACATCAAATAAAGGGTTTATATAGCTATATATATCAATTTGCATCTGAAATAAACAAGAGAAACACTTATTCGAAGCTGTTTTCAAAAGTTATGTTTAACCTGAAATATTGTCTCAAACTGATGTTCTCAGACTGAGAGAATGACGTTTTCCAAGATTCTGCTGGAGCTCTGAATAGCAGTTTTTAAACATCAAATAAAGGGTTTATATAGCTATATATATCAATTTGCATCTGAAATAAACAAGAGAAACACTTATTTGAAGCTGTTTTCAAAAGTTATGTTTAACCTGAAATATTGTCTCAAACTGATGTTCTCAGACTGAGAGAATGACGTTTTCCAAGATTCTGCTGGAGCTCTGAATAGCAGTTTTCAAACATCAAATAAAGGGTTTATATAGCTATATATATCAATTTGCATCTGAAATAAACAAGATAAACACTTATTCGAAGCTGTTTTCAAAGGATATGTTTAAGTGAGACCTTCTCTAAATGTGATGTATTCAGACTGAGATGTATTTGATGTCCAATCCCGCCACCTTGTGGTCCTTCTTTTTTATCAACATTTCTCTTTTTTTTCCACAATGCAATTCCCCCAAGCACCCTACCTGGTGCACAAACCAAACACCACCATGTCTTCTCCTTTGAATTTGATTGACAGGTCCACCAGAACGGTCTTGTAGATACAGCATCGCGTTGTCTAGTCCGAGCGAGTCTCAGAATGTTTTCACAGTCTTGGAAGTAGTGAACACGGGCTAAGATGCTGCTGGAGCTCTGAATAACAGTTTTCAAACATCAAATAAAGGGTTTATATAGCTATATATATCAATTTGCATCCGAAATAAACAAGAGAAACACTTATTCGAAGCTGTTTTCAAAAGTTATGTTTAACCTGAAATATTGTCTCAAACTGATGTTCTCAGACCGAGAGAATGACGTTTTCTAAGATTCTGCTGGAGCTCTGAATAGCAGTTTTCAAACATCAAATAAAGGGTTTATATAGCTATATATAACAATTTGCATCTGAAATAAACAAGAAAAAAACTTATTCAAAGCTGTTTTCATAAGTTATGTTTAACCTGAAACATTGTCTCAAACTGATGTTCTCAGACTGAGAGAATGACGTTTTCCAAGATTCTGCTGGAGCTCTGAATAACCGTTTTCAAACATCAAATAAAGGGTTGATATAGCTATATATATCAATTTGCATCTTAAATAAACAAGAGAAACACTTATTCGAAGCTGTTTTCAAAAGTTATGTTTAACCTGAAATATTGTCTCAAACTGATGTTCTCAGACTGAGAGAATGACGTTTTCCAAGATTCTGCTGGAGCTCTGAATAACAGTTTTAAAACATCAAATAAAGGGTTTATATAGCTATATATATCAATTTGCATCTGAAATAAACAAGAGAAACACTTATTCGAAGCTGTTTTCAAAAGTTATGTTTAACCTGAAATATTGTCTCAAACTGATGTTCTCAGACTGAGAGAATGACGTTTTCTAAAATTCTGCTGGAGCTCTGAATAGCAGTTTTCAAACATCAAATAAAGGATTTATATAGCTATATATATCAATTTGCATCTGAAATAAACAAGAGAAAAACTTATTCAAAGCTGTTTTCAAAAGTTATGTTTAACCTGAAACATTGTCTCAAAATGATGTTCTCAGACTGAGAGAATGACGTTTTCTAAGATTCTGCTGGAGCTCTGAATAGCAGTTTTCAAACATCAAATAAAGGGTTTATATAGCTATATATATCAATTTGCATCTGAAATAAACAAGAGAAACACTTATTCGAAGCTGTTTTCAAAAGTTATGTTTAACCTGAAATATTGTCTCAAACTGATGTTCTCAGACTGAGAGAATGACGTTTTCTAAGATTCTGCTGGAGCGCTGAATAGCAGTTTTCAAACATCAAATAAAGGGTTTATATAGCTATATATATCAATTTGCATCTGAAATAAACAAGAGAAACACTTATTCGAAGCTGTTTTCAAAAGTTATGTTTAACCTGAAATATTGTCTCAAACTGATGTTCTCAGACTGAGAGAATGACGTTTTCTAAGATTCTGCTGGAGCGCTGAATAGCAGTTTTCAAACATCAAATAAAGGGTTTATATAGCTATATATATCAATTTGCATCTGAAATAAACAAGAGAAACACTTATTCGAAGCTGTTTTCAAAAGTTATGTTTAACATGAAATATTGTCTCAAACTGATGTTCTCAGACTAAGAGAATGAAGTTTTCCAAGATTCTGCTGGAGCTCTGAATAGCAGTTTTCAAACATCAAATAAAGGGTTTATATAGCTATATATATCAATTTGCATCTGAAATAAACAAGAAAAACACTTATTCGAAGCTGTTTTCAAAAGTTATGTTTAACCTGAAATATTGTCTCAAACTGATGTTCTCAGACTGAGAGAATGACGTTTTCTAAGATTCTGCTGGAGCTCTGAATAGCAGTTTTCAAACATCAAATAAAGGGTTTATATAGCTATATATAACAATTTGCATCTGAAATAAACAAGAGAAACATTTATTCGAAGCTGTTTTCAAAAGTTATGTTTAACCTGAAATATTGTCTCAAACTGATCTTCTCAGACTGAGAGAATGACGTTTTCCAAGATTCTGCTGGAGCTCTGAATAACCGTTTTCAAACATCAAATAAAGGGTTGATATAGCTATATATATCAATTTGCATCTGAAATAAACAAGAGAAACATTTATTCGAAGCTGTTTTCAAAAGTTATGTTTAACCTGAAATATTGTCTCAAACTGATCTTCTCAGACTGAGAGAATGACGTTTTCCAAGATTCTGCTGGAGCTCTGAATAACAGTTTTAAAACATCAAATAAAGGGTTTATATAGCTATATATATCAATTTGCATCTGAAATAAACAAGAGAAACACTTATTCGAAGCTGTTTTCAAAAGTTATGTTTAACCTGAAATATTGTCTCAAACTGATGTTCTCAGACCGAGAGAATGACGTTTTCTAAGATTCTGCTGGAGCTCTGAATAGCAGTTTTCAAACATCAAATAAAGGGTTTATATAGCTATATATATCAATTTGCATCTGAAATAAACAAGAGAAACACTTATTCGAAGCTGTTTTCAAAAGTTATGTTTAACCTGAAATATTGTCTCAAACTGATGTTCTCAGACCGAGAGAATGACGTTTTCTAAGATTCTGCTGGAGCTCTGAATAGCAGTTTTCAAACATCAAATAAAGGGTTTATATAGCTATATATAACAATTTGCATCTGAAATAAACAAGAGAAACACTTATTCGAAGCTGTTTTCAAAAGTTATGTTTAACCTGAAATATTGTCTCAAACTGATGTTCTCAGACTGAGAGAATGACGTTTTCTAAGATTCTGCTGGAGCTCTGAATAGCAGTTTTCAAACATCAAATAAAGGGTTTATATAGCTATATATAACAATTTGCATCTGAAATAAACAAGAGAAACATTTATTCGAAGCTGTTTTCAAAAGTTATGTTTAACCTGAAATATTGTCTCAAACTGATCTTCTCAGACTGAGAGAATGACGTTTTCCAAGATTCTGCTGGAGCTCTGAATAACCGTTTTCAAACATCAAATAAAGGGTTGATAAAGCTATATATATATCAATTTGCATCTGAAATAAACAAGAGAAACATTTATTCGAAGCTGTTTTCAAAAGTTATGTTTAACCTGAAATATTGTCTCAAACTGATCTTCTCAGACTGAGAGAATGACGTTTTCCAAGATTCTGCTGGAGCTCTGAATAACAGTTTTAAAACATCAAATAAAGGGTTTATATAGCTATATATATCAATTTGCATCTGAAATAAACAAGAGAAACACTTATTCGAAGCTGTTTTCAAAAGTTATGTTTAACCTGAAATATTGTCTCAAACTGATGTTCTCAGACTGAGAGAATGACGTTTTCTAAGATTCTGCTGGAGCTCTGAATAGCAGTTTTCAAACATCAAATAAAGGGTTTATATAGCTATATATATCAATTTGCATCTGAAATAAACAAGAGAAACACTTATTCGAAGCTGTTTTCAAAAGTTATGTTTAACCTGAAATACTGTCTCAAACTGATGTTCTCAGACCGAGAGAATGACGTTTTCTAAGATTCTGCTGGAGCTCTGAATAGCAGTTTTCAAACATCAAATAAAGGGTTTATATAGCTATATATAACAATTTGCATCTGAAATAAACAAGAGAAACATTTATTCGAAGCTGTTTTCAAAAGTTATGTTTAACCTGAAATATTGTCTCAAACTGATCTTCACAGGCTGAGAGAATGACGTTTTCCAAGATTCTGCTGAAGCTCTGAATAGCAGTTTTCAAACATCAACTAAAGGGTTAATATAGCTATATATATCAATTTGCATCTGAAATAAACAAGAGAAACACTTATTCGAAGCTGTTTTCAAAAGTTATGTTTAACCTGAAATATTGTCTCAAACTGATGTTCTCAGACTGAGAGAATGACGTTTTCTAAGATTCTGCTGGAGCTCTGAATAGCAGTTTTCAAACATCAAATAAAGGGTTTATATAGCTATATATATCAATTTGCATCTGAAATAAACAAGAGAAACACTTATTCGAAGCTGTTTTCAAAAGTTATGTTTAACCTGAAATATTGTCTCAAACTGATGTTCTCAGACCGAGAGAATGACGTTTTCTAAGATTCTGCTGGAGCTCTGAATAGCAGTTTTCAAACATCAAATAAAGGGTTTATATAGCTATATATAACAATTTGCATCTGAAATAAACAAGAGAAACATTTATTCGAAGCTGTTTTCAAAAGTTATGTTTAACCTGAAATATTGTCTCAAACTGATGTTCTCAGACTGATAGAATGACGTTTTCTAAAATTCTGCTGGAGCTCTGAATAGCAGTTTTCAAACATCAAATAAAGGATTTATATAGCTATATATATCAATTTGCATCTGAAATAAACAAGAGAAAAACTTATTCAAAGCTGTTTTCAAAAGTTATGTTTAACCTGAAACATTGTCTCAAAATGATGTTCTCAGACTGAGAGAATGACGTTTTCTAAGATTCTGCTGGAGCTCTGAATAGCAGTTTTCAAACATCAAATAAAGGGTTTATATAGCTATATATATCAATTTGCATCTGAAATAAACAAGAGAAACACTTATTCGAAGCTGTTTTCAAAAGTTATGTTTAACCTGAAATATTGTCTCAAACTGATGTTCTCAGACTGAGAGAATGACGTTTTCTAAGATTCTGCTGGAGCGCTGAATAGCAGTTTTCAAACATCAAATAAAGGGTTTATATAGCTATATATATCAATTTGCATCTGAAATAAACAAGAGAAACACTTATTCGAAGCTGTTTTCAAAAGTTATGTTTAACCTGAAATATTGTCTCAAACTGATGTTCTCAGACTGAGAGAATGACGTTTTCTAAGATTCTGCTGGAGCGCTGAATAGCAGTTTTCAAACATCAAATAAAGGGTTTATATAGCTATATATATCAATTTGCATCTGAAATAAACAAGAGAAACACTTATTCGAAGCTGTTTTCAAAAGTTATGTTTAACATGAAATATTGTCTCAAACTGATGTTCTCAGACTAAGAGAATGAAGTTTTCCAAGATTCTGCTGGAGCTCTGAATAGCAGTTTTCAAACATCAAATAAAGGGTTTATATAGCTATATATATCAATTTGCATCTGAAATAAACAAGAAAAACACTTATTCGAAGCTGTTTTCAAAAGTTATGTTTAACCTGAAATATTGTCTCAAACTGATGTTCTCAGACTGAGAGAATGACGTTTTCTAAGATTCTGCTGGAGCTCTGAATAGCAGTTTTCAAACATCAAATAAAGGGTTTATATAGCTATATATAACAATTTGCATCTGAAATAAACAAGAGAAACATTTATTCGAAGCTGTTTTCAAAAGTTATGTTTAACCTGAAATATTGTCTCAAACTGATCTTCTCAGACTGAGAGAATGACGTTTTCCAAGATTCTGCTGGAGCTCTGAATAACCGTTTTCAAACATCAAATAAAGGGTTGATATAGCTATATATATCAATTTGCATCTGAAATAAACAAGAGAAACATTTATTCGAAGCTGTTTTCAAAAGTTATGTTTAACCTGAAATATTGTCTCAAACTGATCTTCTCAGACTGAGAGAATGACGTTTTCTAAGATTCTGCTGGAGCTCTGAATAACAGTTTTAAAACATCAAATAAAGGGTTTATATAGCTATATATATCAATTTGCATCTGAAATAAACAAGAGAAACACTTATTCGAAGCTGTTTTCAAAAGTTATGTTTAACCTGAAATATTGTCTCAAACTGATGTTCTCAGACCGAGAGAATGACGTTTTCTAAGATTCTGCTGGAGCTCTGAATAGCAGTTTTCAAACATCAAATGAAGGGTTTATATAGCTATATATATCAATTTGCATCTGAAATAAACAAGAGAAACACTTATTCGAAGCTGTTTTCAAAAGTTATGTTTAACCTGAAATATTGTCTCAAACTGATGTTCTCAGACCGAGAGAATGACGTTTTCTAAGATTCTGCTGGAGCTCTGAATAGCAGTTTTCAAACATCAAATAAAGGGTTTATATAGCTATATATAACAATTTGCATCTGAAATAAACAAGAGAAACATTTATTCGAAGCTGTTTTCAAAAGTTATGTTTAACCTGAAATATTGTCTCAAACTGATCTTCACAGGCTGAGAGAATGACGTTTTCCAAGATTCTGCTGAAGCTCTGAATAGCAGTTTTCAAACATCAACTAAAGGGTTAATATAGCTATATATATCAATTTGCATCTGAAATAAACAAGAGAAACACTTATTCGAAGCTGTTTTCAAAAGTTATGTTTAACCTGAAATATTGTCTTAAACTGATGTTCTCAGACTGAGAGAATGACGTTTTCTAAGATTCTGCTGGAGCTCTGAATAGCAGTTTTCAAACATCAAATAAAGGGTTTATATAGCTATATATATCAATTTGCATCTGAAATAAACAAGAGAAACACTTATTCGAAGCTGTTTTCAAAAGTTATGTTTAACCTGAAATATTGTCTCAAACTGATGTTCTCAGACCGAGAGAATGACGTTTTCTAAGATTCTGCTGGAGCTCTGAATAGCAGTTTTCAAACATCAAATAAAGGATTTATATAGCTATATATATCAATTTGCATCTGAAATAAACAAGAGAAAAACTTATTCGAAGCTGTTTTCAAAAGTTATGTTTAACCTGAAACATTGTCTCAAAATGATGTTCTCAGACTGAGAGAATGACGTTTTCTAAGATTCTGCTGGAGCTCTGAATAGCAGTTTTCAAACATCAAATAAAGGGTTTATATAGCTATATATATCAATTTGCATCTGAAATAAACAAGAGAAACACTTATTCGAAGCTGTTTTCAAAAGTTATGTTTAACCTGAAATATTGTCTCAAACTGATGTTCTCAGACTGAGAGAATGACGTTTTCTAAGATTCTGCTGGAGCGCTGAATAGCAGTTTTCAAACATCAAATAAAGGGTTTATATAGCTATATATATCAATTTGCATCTGAAATAAACAAGAGAAACACTTATTCGAAGCTGTTTTCAAAAGTTATGTTTAACCTGAAATATTGTCTCAAACTGATGTTCTCAGACTGAGAGAATGACGTTTTCTAAGATTCTGCTGGAGCGCTGAATAGCAGTTTTCAAACATCAAATAAAGGGTTTATATAGCTATATATATCAATTTGCATCTGAAATAAACAAGAGAAACACTTATTCGAAGCTGTTTTCAAAAGTTATGTTTAACATGAAATACTGTCTCAAACTGATGTTCTCAGACTGAGAGAATGACGTTTTCCAAGATTCTGCTGGAGCTCTGAATAGCAGTTTTCAAACATCAAATAAAGGGTTTATATAGCTATATATAACAATTTGCATCTGAAATAAACAAGAGAAACATTTATTCGAAGCTGTTTTCAAAAGTTATGTTTAACCTGAAATATTGTCTCAAACTGATCTTCACAGGCTGAGAGAATGACGTTTTCCAAGATTCTGCTGAAGCTCTGAATAGCAGTTTTCAAACATCAACTAAAGGGTTAATATAGCTATATATATCAATTTGCATCTGAAATAAACAAGAGAAACACTTATTCGAAGCTGTTTTCAAAAGTTATGTTTAACCTGAAATATTGTCTCAAACTGATGTTCTCAGACTGAGAGAATGACGTTTTCTAAGATTCTGCTGGAGCTCTGAATAGCAGTTTTCAAACATCAAATAAAGGATTTATATAGCTATATATATCAATTTGCATCTGAAATAAACAAGAGAAAAACTTATTCAAAGCTGTTTTCAAAAGTTATGTTTAACCTGAAACATTGTCTCAAAATGATGTTCTCAGACTGAGAGAATGACGTTTTCTAAGATTCTGCTGGAGCTCTGAATAGCAGTTTTCAAACATCAAATAAAGGGTTTATATAGCTATATATATCAATTTGCATCTGAAATAAACAAGAGAAACACTTATTCGAAGCTGTTTTCAAAAGTTATGTTTAACCTGAAATATTGTCTCAAACTGATGTTCTCAGACTGAGAGAATGACGTTTTCTAAGATTCTGCTGGAGCGCTGAATAGCAGTTTTCAAACATCAAATAAAGGGTTTATATAGCTATATATATCAATTTGCATCTGAAATAAACAAGAGAAACACTTATTCGAAGCTGTTTTCAAAAGTTATGTTTAACCTGAAATATTGTCTCAAACTGATGTTCTCAGACTGAGAGAATGACGTTTTCTAAATTTCTGCTGGAGCGCTGAATAGCAGTTTTCAAACATCAAATAAAGGGTTTATATAGCTATATATATCAATTTGCATCTGAAATAAACAAGAGAAACACTTATTCGAAGCTGTTTTCAAAAGTTATGTTTAACATGAAATATTGTCTCAAACTGATGTTCTCAGACTAAGAGAATGAAGTTTTCCAAGATTCTGCTGGAGCTCTGAATAGCAGTTTTCAAACATCAAATAAAGGGTTTATATAGCTATATATATCAATTTGCATCTGAAATAAACAAGAAAAACACTTATTCGAAGCTGTTTTCAAAAGTTATGTTTAACCTGAAATATTGTCTCAAACTGATGTTCTCAGACTGAGAGAATGACGTTTTCTAAGATTCTGCTGGAGCTCTGAATAGCAGTTTTCAAACATCAAATAAAGGGTTTATATAGCTATATATAACAATTTGCATCTGAAATAAACAAGAGAAACATTTATTCGAAGCTGTTTTCAAAAGTTATGTTTAACCTGAAATATTGTCTCAAACTGATCTTCTCAGACTGAGAGAATGACGTTTTCCAAGATTCTGCTGGAGCTCTGAATAACCGTTTTCAAACATCAAATAAAGGGTTGATATAGCTATATATATCAATTTGCATCTGAAATAAACAAGAGAAACATTTATTCGAAGCTGTTTTCAAAAGTTATGTTTAACCTGAAATATTGTCTCAAACTGATCTTCTCAGACTGAGAGAATGACGTTTTCCAAGATTCTGCTGGAGCTCTGAATAACAGTTTTAAAACATCAAATAAAGGGTTTATATAGCTATATATATCAATTTGCATCTGAAATAAACAAGAGAAACACTTATTCGAAGCTGTTTTCAAAAGTTATGTTTAACCTGAAATATTGTCTCAAACTGATGTTCTCAGACCGAGAGAATGACGTTTTCTAAGATTCTGCTGGAGCTCTGAATAGCAGTTTTCAAACATCAAATAAAGGGTTTATATAGCTATATATATCAATTTGCATCTGAAATAAACAAGAGAAACACTTATTCGAAGCTGTTTTCAAAAGTTATGTTTAACCTGAAATATTGTCTCAAACTGATGTTCTCAGACCGAGAGAATGACGTTTTCTAAGATTCTGCTGGAGCTCTGAATAGCAGTTTTCAAACATCAAATAAAGGGTTTATATAGCTATATATAACAATTTGCATCTGAAATAAACAAGAGAAACATTTATTCGAAGCTGTTTTCAAAAGTTATGTTTAACCTGAAATATTGTCTCAAACTGATCTTCACAGGCTGAGAGAATGACGTTTTCCAAGATTCTGCTGAAGCTCTGAATAGCAGTTTTCAAACATCAACTAAAGGGTTAATATAGCTATATATATCAATTTGCATCTGAAATAAACAAGAGAAACACTTATTCGAAGCTGTTTTCAAAAGTTATGTTTAACCTGAAATATTGTCTCAAACTGATGTTCTCAGACTGAGAGAATGACGTTTTCTAAGATTCTGCTGGAGCGCTGAATAGCAGTTTTCAAACATCAAATAAAGGGTTTATATAGCTATATATATCAATTTGCATCTGAAATAAACAAGAGAAACACTTATTCGAAGCTGTTTTCAAAAGTTATGTTTAACATGAAATACTGTCTCAAACTGATGTTCTCAGACCGAGAGAATGACGTTTTCTAAGATTCTGCTGGAGCTCTGAATAGCAGTTTTCAAACATCAAATAAAGGGTTTATATAGCTATATATAACAATTTGCATCTGAAATAAACAAGAGAAACATTTATTCGAAGCTGTTTTCAAAAGTTATGTTTAACCTGAAATATTGTCTCAAACTGATCTTCACAGGCTGAGAGAATGACGTTTTCCAAGATTCTGCTGAAGCTCTGAATAGCAGTTTTCAAACATCAACTAAAGGGTTAATATAGCTATATATATCAATTTGCATCTGAAATAAACAAGAGAAACACTTATTCGAAGCTGTTTTCAAAAGTTATGTTTAACCTGAAATATTGTCTCAAACTGATGTTCTCAGACTGAGAGAATGACGTTTTCTAAGATTCTGCTGGAGCGCTGAATAGCAGTTTTCAAACATCAAATAAAGGGTTTATATAGCTATATATATCAATTTGCATCTGAAATAAACAAGAGAAACACTTATTCGAAGCTGTTTTCAAAAGTTATGTTTAACATGAAATACTGTCTCAAACTGATGTTCTCAGACTGAGAGAATGACGTTTTCCAAGATTCTGCTGGAGCTCTGAATAGCAGTTTTCAAACATCAAATAAAGGGTTTATATAGCTATATATAACAATTTGCATCTGAAATAAACAAGAGAAACATTTATTCGAAGCTGTTTTCAAAAGTTATGTTTAACCTGAAATATTGTCTCAAACTGATCTTCACAGGCTGAGAGAATGACGTTTTCCAAGATTCTGCTGAAGCTCTGAATAGCAGTTTTCAAACATCAACTAAAGGGTTAATATAGCTATATATATCAATTTGCATCTGAAATAAACAAGAGAAACACTTATTCGAAGCTGTTTTCAAAAGTTATGTTTAACCTGAAATATTGTCTCAAACTGATGTTCTCAGACTGAGAGAATGACGTTTTCTAAGATTCTGCTGGAGCTCTGAATAGCAGTTTTCAAACATCAAATAAAGGATTTATATAGCTATATATATCAATTTGCATCTGAAATAAACAAGAGAAAAACTTATTCAAAGCTGTTTTCAAAAGTTATGTTTAACCTGAAACATTGTCTCAAAATGATGTTCTCAGACTGAGAGAATGACGTTTTCTAAGATTCTGCTGGAGCTCTGAATAGCAGTTTTCAAACATCAAATAAAGGGTTTATATAGCTATATATAACAATTTGCATCTGAAATAAACAAGAGAAACATTTATTCGAAGCTGTTTTCAAAAGTTATGTTTAACCTGAAATATTGTCTCAAACTGATCTTCTCAGACTGAGAGAATGACGTTTTCCAAGATTCTGCTGGAGCTCTGAATAACCGTTTTCAAACATCAAATAAAGGGTTGATATAGCTATATATATCAATTTGCATCTGAAATAAACAAGAGAAACATTTATTCGAAGCTGTTTTCAAAAGTTATGTTTAACCTGAAATATTGTCTCAAACTGATCTTCTCAGACTGAGAGAATGACGTTTTCCAAGATTCTGCTGGAGCTCTGAATAACAGTTTTAAAACATCAAATAAAGGGTTTATATAGCTATATATATCAATTTGCATCTGAAATAAACAAGAGAAACACTTATTCGAAGCTGTTTTCAAAAGTTATGTTTAACCTGAAATATTGTCTCAAACTGATGTTCTCAGACCGAGAGAATGACGTTTTCTAAGATTCTGCTGGAGCTCTGAATAGCAGTTTTCAAACATCAAATAAAGGGTTTATATAGCTATATATATCAATTTGCATCTGAAATAAACAAGAGAAACACTTATTCGAAGCTGTTTTCAAAAGTTATGTTTAACCTGAAATATTGTCTCAAACTGATGTTCTCAGACCGAGAGAATGACGTTTTCTAAGATTCTGCTGGAGCTCTGAATAGCAGTTTTCAAACATCAAATAAAGGGTTTATATAGCTATATATAACAATTTGCATCTGAAATAAACAAGAGAAACATTTATTCGAAGCTGTTTTCAAAAGTTATGTTTAACCTGAAATATTGTCTCAAACTGATCTTCACAGGCTGAGAGAATGACGTTTTCCAAGATTCTGCTGAAGCTCTGAATAGCAGTTTTCAAACATCAACTAAAGGGTTAATATAGCTATATATATCAATTTGCATCTGAAATAAACAAGAGAAACACTTATTCGAAGCTGTTTTCAAAAGTTATGTTTAACCTGAAATATTGTCTCAAACTGATGTTCTCAGACTGAGAGAATGACGTTTTCTAAGATTCTGCTGGAGCTCTGAATAGCAGTTTTCAAACATCAAATAAAGGGTTTATATAGCTATATATATCAATTTGCATCTGAAATAAACAAGAGAAACACTTATTCGAAGCTGTTTTCAAAAGTTATGTTTAACCTGAAATATTGTCTCAAACTGATGTTCTCAGACCGAGAGAATGACGTTTTCTAAGATTCTGCTGGAGCTCTGAATAGCAGTTTTCAAACATCAAATAAAGGGTTTATATAGCTATATATAACAATTTGCATCTGAAATAAACAAGAGAAACATTTATTCGAAGCTGTTTTCAAAAGTTATGTTTAACCTGAAATATTGTCTCAAACTGATGTTCTCAGACTGAGAGAATGACGTTTTCTAAAATTCTGCTGGAGCTCTGAATAGCAGTTTTCAAACATCAAATAAAGGATTTATATAGCTATATATATCAATTTGCATCTGAAATAAACAAGAGAAAAACTTATTCAAAGCTGTTTTCAAAAGTTATGTTTAACCTGAAACATTGTCTCAAAATGATGTTCTCAGACTGAGAGAATGACGTTTTCTAAGATTCTGCTGGAGCTCTGAATAGCAGTTTTCAAACATCAAATAAAGGGTTTATATAGCTATATATATCAATTTGCATCTGAAATAAACAAGAGAAACACTTATTCGAAGCTGTTTTCAAAAGTTATGTTTAACCTGAAATATTGTCTCAAACTGATGTTCTCAGACTGAGAGAATGACGTTTTCTAAGATTCTGCTGGAGCGCTGAATAGCAGTTTTCAAACATCAAATAAAGGGTTTATATAGCTATATATATCAATTTGCATCTGAAATAAACAAGAGAAACACTTATTCGAAGCTGTTTTCAAAAGTTATGTTTAACCTGAAATATTGTCTCAAACTGATGTTCTCAGACTGAGAGAATGACGTTTTCTAAGATTCTGCTGGAGCGCTGAATAGCAGTTTTCAAACATCAAATAAAGGGTTTATATAGCTATATATATCAATTTGCATCTGAAATAAACAAGAGAAACACTTATTCGAAGCTGTTTTCAAAAGTTATGTTTAACATGAAATACTGTCTCAAACTGATGTTCTCAGACTGAGAGAATGACGTTTTCCAAGATTCTGCTGGAGCTCTGAATAGCAGTTTTCAAACATCAAATAAAGGGTTTATATAGCTATATATAACAATTTGCATCTGAAATAAACAAGAGAAACATTTATTCGAAGCTGTTTTCAAAAGTTATGTTTAACCTGAAATATTGTCTCAAACTGATCTTCACAGGCTGAGAGAATGACGTTTTCCAAGATTCTGCTGAAGCTCTGAATAGCAGTTTTCAAACATCAACTAAAGGGTTAATATAGCTATATATATCAATTTGCATCTGAAATAAACAAGAGAAACACTTATTCGAAGCTGTTTTCAAAAGTTATGTTTAACCTGAAATATTGTCTCAAACTGATGTTCTCAGACTGAGAGAATGACGTTTTCTAAGATTCTGCTGGAGCTCTGAATAGCAGTTTTCAAACATCAAATAAAGGATTTATATAGCTATATATATCAATTTGCATCTGAAATAAACAAGAGAAAAACTTATTCAAAGCTGTTTTCAAAAGTTATGTTTAACCTGAAACATTGTCTCAAAATGATGTTCTCAGACTGAGAGAATGACGTTTTCTAAGATTCTGCTGGAGCTCTGAATAGCAGTTTTCAAACATCAAATAAAGGGTTTATATAGCTATATATAACAATTTGCATCTGAAATAAACAAGAGAAACACTTATTCGAAGCTGTTTTCAAAAGTTATGTTTAACATGAAATATTGTCTCAAACTGATGTTCTCAGACTAAGAGAATGAAGTTTTCCAAGATTCTGCTGGAGCTCTGAATATCAGTTTTCAAACATCAAATAAAGGGTTTATATAGCTATATATATCAATTTGCATCTGAAATAAACAAGAAAAACACTTATTCGAAGCTGTTTTCAAAAGTTATGTTTAACCTGAAATATTGTCTCAAACTGATGTTCTCAGACTGAGAGAATGACGTTTTCTAAGATTCTGCTGGAGCTCTGAATAGCAGTTTTCAAACATCAAATAAAGGGTTTATATAGCTATATATAACAATTTGCATCTGAAATAAACAAGAGAAACATTTATTCGAAGCTGTTTTCAAAAGTTATGTTTAACCTGAAATATTGTCTCAAACTGATCTTCTCAGACTGAGAGAATGACGTTTTCCAAGATTCTGCTGGAGCTCTGAATAACCGTTTTCAAACATCAAATAAAGGGTTGATATAGCTATATATATCAATTTGCATCTGAAATAAACAAGAGAAACATTTATTCGAAGCTGTTTTCAAAAGTTATGTTTAACCTGAAATATTGTCTCAAACTGATCTTCTCAGACTGAGAGAATGACGTTTTCCAAGATTCTGCTGGAGCTCTGAATAACAGTTTTAAAACATCAAATAAAGGGTTTATATAGCTATATATATCAATTTGCATCTGAAATAAACAAGAGAAACACTTATTCGAAGCTGTTTTCAAAAGTTATGTTTAACCTGAAATATTGTCTCAAACTGATGTTCTCAGACTGAGAGAATGACGTTTTCTAAGATTCTGCTGGAGCTCTGAATAGCAGTTTTCAAACATCAAATAAAGGATTTATATAGCTATATATATCAATTTGCATCTGAAATAAACAAGAGAAAAACTTATTCAAAGCTGTTTTCAAAAGTTATGTTTAACCTGAAACATTGTCTCAAAATGATGTTCTCAGACTGAGAGAATGACGTTTTCTAAGATTCTGCTGGAGCTCTGAATAGCAGTTTTCAAACATCAAATAAAGGGTTTATATAGCTATATATATCAATTTGCATCTGAAATAAACAAGAGAAACACTTATTCGAAGCTGTTTTCAAAAGTTATGTTTAACCTGAAATATTGTCTCAAACTGATGTTCTCAGACTGAGAGAATGACGTTTTCTAAGATTCTGCTGGAGCGCTGAATAGCAGTTTTCAAACATCAAATAAAGGGTTTATATAGCTATATATATCAATTTGCATCTGAAATAAACAAGAGAAACACTTATTCGAAGCTGTTTTCAAAAGTTATGTTTAACCTGAAATATTGTCTCAAACTGATGTTCTCAGACTGAGAGAATGACGTTTTCTAAGATTCTGCTGGAGCGCTGAATAGCAGTTTTCAAACATCAAATAAAGGGTTTATATAGCTATATATATCAATTTGCATCTGAAATAAACAAGAGAAACACTTATTCGAAGCTGTTTTCAAAAGTTATGTTTAACATGAAATATTGTCTCAAACTGATGTTCTCAGACTAAGAGAATGAAGTTTTCCAAGATTCTGCTGGAGCTCTGAATAGCAGTTTTCAAACATCAAATAAAGGGTTTATATAGCTATATATATCAATTTGCATCTGAAATAAACAAGAAAAACACTTATTCGAAGCTGTTTTCAAAAGTTATGTTTAACCTGAAATATTGTCTCAAACTGATGTTCTCAGACTGAGAGAATGACGTTTTCTAAGATTCTGCTGGAGCTCTGAATAGCAGTTTTCAAACATCAAATAAAGGGTTTATATAGCTATATATAACAATTTGCATCTGAAATAAACAAGAGAAACATTTATTCGAAGCTGTTTTCAAAAGTTATGTTTAACCTGAAATATTGTCTCAAACTGATCTTCTCAGACTGAGAGAATGACGTTTTCCAAGATTCTGCTGGAGCTCTGAATAACCGTTTTCAAACATCAAATAAAGGGTTGATATAGCTATATATATCAATTTGCATCTGAAATAAACAAGAGAAACATTTATTCGAAGCTGTTTTCAAAAGTTATGTTTAACCTGAAATATTGTCTCAAACTGATCTTCTCAGACTGAGAGAATGACGTTTTCCAAGATTCTGCTGGAGCTCTGAATAACAGTTTTAAAACATCAAATAAAGGGTTTATATAGCTATATATATCAATTTGCATCTGAAATAAACAAGAGAAACACTTATTCGAAGCTGTTTTCAAAAGTTATGTTTAACCTGAAATATTGTCTCAAACTGATGTTCTCAGACCGAGAGAATGACGTTTTCCAAGATTCTGCTGGAGCTCTGAATAGCAGTTTTCAAACATCAAATAAAGGGTTTATATAGCTATATATATCAATTTGCATCTGAAATAAACAAGAGAAACACTTATTCGAAGCTGTTTTCAAAAGTTATGTTTAACCTGAAATATTGTCTCAAACTGATGTTCTCAGACCGAGAGAATGACGTTTTCTAAGATTCTGCTGGAGCTCTGAATAGCAGTTTTCAAACATCAAATAAAGGGTTTATATAGCTATATATAACAATTTGCATCTGAAATAAACAAGAGAAACATTTATTCGAAGCTGTTTTCAAAAGTTATGTTTAACCTGAAATATTGTCTCAAACTGATCTTCTCAGACTGAGAGAATGACGTTTTCCAAGATTCTGCTGGAGCTCTGAATAACAGTTTTAAAACATCAAATAAAGGGTTTATATAGCTATATATATCAATTTGCATCTGAAATAAACAAGAGAAACACTTATTCGAAGCTGTTTTCAAAAGTTATGTTTAACCTGAAATATTGTCTCAAACTGATGTTCTCAGACCGAGAGAATGACGTTTTCTAAGATTCTGCTGGAGCTCTGAATAGCAGTTTTCAAACATCAAATAAAGGGTTTATATAGCTATATATAACAATTTGCATCTGAAATAAACAAGAGAAACATTTATTCGAAGCTGTTTTCAAAAGTTATGTTTAACCTGAAATATTGTCTCAAACTGATCTTCACAGGCTGAGAGAATGACGTTTTCCAAGATTCTGCTGAAGCTCTGAATAGCAGTTTTCAAACATCAACTAAAGGGTTTATATAGCTATATATATCAATTTGCATCTGAAATAAACAAGAGAAACACTTATTCGAAGCTGTTTTCAAAAGTTATGTTTAACATGAAATACTGTCTCAAACTGATGTTCTCAGACTGAGAGAATGACGTTTTCCAAGATTCTGCTGGAGCTCTGAATAACAGTTTTCAAACATCAAATAAAGGGTTTATATAACTATATATATCAATTTGCATCTGAAATAAACAAGAGAAACACTTATTCGAAGCTGTTTTCAAAAGTTATGTTTAACCTGAAATATTGTCTCAAACTGATGTTCTCAGACTGAGAGAATGACGTTTTCCAAGATTCTGCTGGAGCTCTGAATAACAGTTTTAAAACATCAAATAAAGGGTTTATATAGCTATATATATCAATTTGCATCTGAAATAAACAAGAGAAACACTTATTCGAAGCTGTTTTCAAAAGTTATGTTTAACCTGAAATATTGTCTCAAACTGATGTTCTCAGACTGAGAGAATGACGTTTTCCAAGATTCTGCTGGAGCTCTGAATAACAGTTTTAAAACATCAAATAAAGGGTTTATATAGCTATATATATCAATTTGCATCTGAAATAAACAAGAGAAACACTTATTCGAAGCTGTTTTCAAAAGTTATGTTTAACCTGAAATATTGTCTCAAACTGATGTTCTCAGACTGAGAGAATGACGTTTTCTAAGATTCTGCTGGAGCTCTGAATAGCAGTTTTCAAACATCAAATAAAGGGTTTATATAGCTATATATATCAATTTGCATCTGAAATAAACAAGAGAAACACTTATTCGAAGCTGTTTTCAAAAGTTATGTTTAACCTGAAATATTGTCTCAAACTGATGTTCTCAGACCGAGAGAATGACGTTTTCTAAGATTCTGCTGGAGCTCTGAATAGCAGTTTTCAAACATCAAATAAAGGGTTTATATAGCTATATATAACAATTTGCATCTGAAATAAACAAGAGAAACATTTATTCGAAGCAGTTTTCAAAAGTTATGTTTAACCTGAAATATTGTCTCAAACTGATCTTCACAGGCTGAGAGAATGACGTTTTCCAAGATTCTGCTGAAGCTCTGAATAGCAGTTTTCAAACATCAACTAAAGGGTTTATATAGCTATATATATCAATTTGCATCTGAAATAAACAAGAGAAACACTTATTCGAAGCTGTTTTCAAAAGTTATGTTTAACCTGAAATATTGTCTCAAACTGATGTTCTCAGACTGAGAGAATGACGTTTTCTAAGATTCTGCTGGAGCTCTGAATAGCAGTTTTCAAACATCAAATAAAGGGTTTATATAGCTATATATATCAATTTGCATCTGAAATAAACAAGAGAAACACTTATTTGAAGCTGTTTTCAAAAGTTATGTTTAACCTGAAATATTGTCTCAAACTGATGTTCTCAGACCGAGAGAATGACGTTTTCTAAGATTCTGCTGGAGCTCTGAATAGCAGTTTTCAAACATCAAATAAAGGGTTTATATAGCTATATATAACAATTTGCATCTGAAATAAACAAGAGAAACATTTATTCGAAGCTGTTTTCAAAAGTTATGTTTAACCTGAAATATTGTCTCAAACTGATCTTCACAGGCTGAGAGAATGACGTTTTCCAAGATTCTGCTGAAGCTCTGAATAGCAGTTTTCAAACATCAAATAAAGGGTTTATATAGCTATATATATCAATTTGCATCTGAAATAAACAAGAGAAACACTTATTCGAAGCTGTTTTCAAAAGTTATGTTTAACCTGAAATATTGTCTCAAACTGATGTTCTCAGACCGAGAGAATGACGTTTTCTAAGATTCTGCTGGAGCTCTGAATAGCAGTTTTCAAACATCAAATAAAGGGTTTATATAGCTATATATAACAATTTGCATCTGAAATAAACAAGAGAAACATTTATTCGAAGCTGTTTTCAAAAGTTATGTTTAACCTGAAATATTGTCTCAAACTGATCTTCACAGGCTGAGAGAATGACGTTTTCCAAGATTCTGCTGAAGCTCTGAATAGCAGTTTTCAAACATCAACTAAAGGGTTTATATAGCTATATATATCAATTTGCATCTGAAATAAACAAGAGAAACACTTATTCGAAGCTGTTTTCAAAAGTTATGTTTAACATGAAATACTGTCTCAAACTGATGTTCTCAGACTGAGAGAATGACGTTTTCCAAGATTCTGCTGGAGCTCTGAATAGCAGTTTTCAAACATCAAATAAAGGGTTTATATAGCTATATATATCAATTTGCATCTGAAATAAACAAGAGAAACACTTATTCGAAGCTGTTTTCAAAAGTTATGTTTAACCTGAAATATTGTCTCAAACTGATGTTATCAGACCGAGAGAATGACGTTTTCTAAGATTCTGCTGGAGCTCTGAATAGCAGTTTTCAAACATCAAATAAAGGGTTTATATAGCTATATATATCAATTTGCATCTGAAATAAACAAGAGAAACACTTATTCGAAGCTGTTTTCAAAAGTTATGTTTAACCTGAAATATTGTCTCAAACTGATGTTCTCAGACCGAGAGAATGACGTTTTCTAAGATTCTGCTGGAGCTCTGAATAGCAGTTTTCAAACATCAAATAAAGGGTTTATATAGCTATTATATCATTTGCCATCTGAAATAAACAAGAGAAACACTTATTCGAAGCTGTTTTCAAAAGTTATGGTTAACCTGAAATATTGTCTCAAACTGATGTTCTCAGACTGAGAGAATGACGTTTTCTAAGATTCTGCTGGAGCTCTGAATAGCAGTTTTCAAACATCAAATAAAGGGTTTATATAGCTATATATATCAATTTGCATCTGAAATAAACAAGAGAAACACTTATTCGAAGCTGTTTTCAAAGGATATGTTTAAGTGAGACCTTCTCTAAATGTGATGTATTCAGACTGAGATGTATTTGATGTCCAATCCCGCCACCTTGTGGTTCTTCTTTTTTATCAACATTTCTCTTTTTTTTTCCACAATGCAATTCCCCCAAGCACCCTACCTGGTGCACAAACCAAACACCACCATGTCTTCTCCTTTGAATTTGATTGACAGGTCCACCAGAACGGTCTTGTAGATACAGCATTGCGTTGTCTAGTCCGAGCGAGTCTCAGAATGTTTTCACAGTCTTGGAAGTAGTGAACGCGGGCTAAGATGCTGCTGGAGCTCTGAATAACAGTTTTCAAACATCAAATAAAGGGTTTATATAGCTATATATATCAATTTGCATCTGAAATAAACAAGAGAAAAACATATTCAAAGCTGTTTTCAAAAGTTATGTTTAACCTGAAAGATTGTCTCAAACTGATGTTCTCAGACTGAGAGAATGGCGTTTTCTAAGATTCTGCTGGAGCTCTGAATAGCAGTTTTCAAACATCAAATAAAGGGTTTATATAGCTATATATATCAACTTGCATCTGAAATAAACAAGAGAAACATTTATTCCAAGCTGTTTTCAAAAGTTATGTTTAACCTGAAATATTGTCTCAAATTGATGTTCTGAGACTGAGAGAATGACGTTTTCTAAGATTCTGCTGGAGCTCTGTATAGCAGTTTTCAAACATAAATAAAGGGTTTATATAGCTATATATATCAATTTGCATCTGAAATAAACAAGAAAAAAACTTATTCAAAGCTGTTTTCATAAGTTATGTTTAACCTGAAACATTGTCTCAAACTGATGTTCTCAGACTGAGAGAATGACGTTTTCCAAGATTCTGCTGGAGCTCTGAATAACCGTTTTCAAACATCAAATAAAGGGTTGATATAGCTATATATATCAATTTGCATCTAAAATAAACAAGAGAAACACTTATTCGAAGCTGTTTTCAAAAGTTATGTTTAACCTGAAATATTGTCTCAAACTGATGTTCTCAGACTGAGAGAATGACGTTTTCCAAGATTCTGCTGGAGCTCTGAATAGCAGTTTTCAAACATCAAATAAAGGGTTTATATAGCTATATATATCAATTTGCATCTGAAATAAACAAGAGAAACACTTATTCGAAGCTGTTTTCAAAAGTTATGTTTAACCTGAAATATTGTCTCAAACTGATGTTCTCAGATTGAGAGAATGACGTTTTCTAAAATTCTGATGGAGCTCTGAATAGCAGTTTTCAAACATCAAATAAAGGATTTATATAGCTATATATATCAATTTGCATCTGAAATAAACAAGAGAAAAACTTATTCAAAGCTGTTTTCAAAAGTTATGTTTAACCTGAAACATTGTCTCAAAATGATGTTCTCAGACTGAGAGAATGACGTTTTCTAAGATTCTGCTGGAGCTCTGAATAGCAGTTTTCAAACATCAAATAAAGGGTTTATATAGCTATATATATCAATTTGCATCTGAAATAAACAAGAGAAACATTTATTCGAAGCTGTTTTCAAAAGTTATGTTTAACCTGAAATATTGTCTCAAACTGATCTTCTCAGACTGAGAGAATGACGTTTTCCAAGATTCTGCTGGAGCTCTGAATAGCAGTTTTCAAACATCAAATAAAGGGTTTATATAGCTATATATATCAATTTGCATCTGAAATAAACAAGAGAAACACTTATTCGAAGCTGTTTTCAAAAGTTATGTTTAACCTGAAATATTGTCTCAAACTGATGTTCTCAGACTGAGAGAATGACGTTTTCTAAGATTCTGCTGGAGCTCTGAATAGCAGTTTTCAAACATCAAATAAAGGGTTTATATAGCTATATATATCAATTTGCATCTGAAATAAACAAGAGAAACACTTATTGGAAGCTGTTTTCAAAAGTTATGTTTAACCTGAAATATTGTCTCAAACTGATGTTCTCAGACCGAGAGAATGACGTTTTCTAAGATTCTGCTGGAGCTCTGAATAACCGTTTTCAAACATCAAATAAAGGGTTGATATAGCTATATATAACAATTTGCATCTGAAATAAACAAGAGAAACATTTATTCCAAGCTGTTTTCAAAAGTTATGTTTAACCTGAAATATTGTCTCAAATTGATGTTCTGAGACTGAGAGAATGACGTTTTCTAAGATTCTGCTGGAGCTCTGTATAGCAGTTTTCAAACATCAAATAAAGGGTTTATATAGCTATATATATCAATTTGCATCTGAAATAAACAAGAAAAAAACTTATTCAAAGCTGTTTTCATAAGATATGTTTAACCTGAAACATTGTCTCAAACTGATGTTCTCAGACTGAGAGAATGACGTTTTCCAAGATTCTGCTGGAGCTCTGAATAACCGTTTTCAAACATCAAATAAAGGGTTGATATAGCTATATATAACAATTTGCATCTAAAATAAACAAGAGAAACACTTATTCGAAGCTGTTTTCAAAAGTTATGTTTAACCTGAAATATTGTCTCAAACTGATGTTCTCAGACTGAGAGAATGACGTTTTCCAAGATTCTGCTGGAGCTCTGAATAGCAGTTTTCAAACATCAAATAAAGGGTTTATATAGCTATATATATCAATTTGCATCTGAAATAAACAAGAGAAACACTTATTCGAAGCTGTTTTCAAAAGTTATGTTTAACATGAAATACTGTCTCAAACTGATGTTCTCAGACTGAGAGAATGACGTTTTCCAAGATTCTGCTGGAGCTCTGAATAGCAGTTTTCAAACATCAAATAAAGGGTTTATATAGCTATATATATCAATTTGCATCTGAAATAAACAAGAGAAACACTTATTCGAAGCTGTTTTCAAAAGTTATGTTTAACCTGAAATATTGTCTCAAACTGATGTTCTCAGACTGAGAGAATGACGTTTTCTAAGATTCTGCTGGAGCTCTGAATAGCAGTTTTCAAACATCAAATAAAGGATTTATATAGCTATATATAACAATTTGCATCTGAAATAAACAAGAGAAAAACTTATTCAAAGCTGTTTTCAAAAGTTATGTTTAACCTGAAACATTGTCTAAAACTGATGTTCTCAGACTGAGAGAATGACGTTTTCTAAGATTCTGCTGGAGCTCTGAATAGCAGTTTTCAAACATCAAATAAAGGGTTTATATAGCTATATATATCAATTTGCATCTGAAATAAACAAGAGAAACATTTATTCGAAGCTGTTTTCAAAAGTTATGTTTAACCTGAAATATTGTCTCAAACTGATGTTCTCAGACCGAGAGAATGACGTTTTCTAAGATTCTGCTGGAGCTCTGAATAGCAGTTTTCAAACATCAAATAAAGGGTTTATATAGCTATATATATCAATTTGCATCTCAAATAAACAAGAGAAACATTTATTCGAAGCTGTTTTCAAAAGTTATGTTTAACCTGAAATATTGTCTCAAACTGATCTTCACAGGCTGAGAGAATGACGTTTTCCAAGATTCTGCTGAAGCTCTGAATAGCAGTTTTCAAACATCAAATAAAGGGTTTATATAGCTATATATATCAATTTGCATCTGAAATAAACAAGAGAAACACTTATTCGAAGCTGTTTTCAAAAGTTATGTTTAACATGAAATACTGTCTCAAACTGATGTTCTCAGACTGAGAGAATGACGTTTTCCAAGATTCTGCTGGAGCTCTGAATAACAGTTTTCAAACATCAAATAAAGGGTTTATATAGCTATATATATCAATTTGCATCTGAAATAAACAAGAGAAACACTTATTCGAAGCTGTTTTCAAAAGTTATGTTTAACCTGAAATATTGTCTCAAACTGATGTTCTCAGACTAAGAGAATGAAGTTTTCCAAGATTCTGCTGGAGCTCTGAATAGCAGTTTTCAAACATCAAATAAAGGGTTTATATAGCTATATATATCAATTTGCATCTGAAATAAACAAGAGAAACACTTATTCGAAGCTGTTTTCAAAAGTTATGTTTAACCTGAAATATTGTCTCAAACTGATGTTCTCAGACTGAGAGAATGACGTTTTCCAAGATTCTGCTGGAGCTCTGAATAGCAGTTTTTAAACATCAAATAAAGGGTTTATATAGCTATATATATCAATTTGCATCTGAAATAAACAAGAGAAACACTTATTCGAAGCTGTTTTCAAAAGTTATGTTTAACCTGAAATATTGTCTCAAACTGATGTTCTCAGACTGAGAGAATGACGTTTTCCAAGATTCTGCTGGAGCTCTGAATAGCAGTTTTCAAACATCAAATAAAGGGTTTATATAGCTATATATATCAACTTGCATCTGAAATAAACAAGAGAAACACTTATTCGAAGCTGTTTTCAAAAGTTATGTTTAACCTGAAATATTGTCTCAAACTGATCTTCACAGGCTGAGAGAATGACGTTTTCCAAGATTCTGCTGAAGCTCTGAATAGCAGTTTTCAAACATCAAATAAAGGGTTTATATAGCTATATATATCAATTTGCATCTGAAATAAACAAGAAAAAAACTTATTCAAAGCTGTTTTCATAAGTTATGTTTAACCTGAAACATTGTCTCAAACTGATGTTCTCAGACTGAGAGAATGACGTTTTCCAAGATTCTGCTGGAGCTCTGAATAACCGTTTTCAAACATCAAATAAAGGGTTGATATAGCTATATATATCAATTTGCATCTAAAATAAACAAGAGAAACACTTATTCGAAGCTGTTTTCAAAAGTTATGTTTAACCTGAAATATTGTCTCAAACTGATGTTCTCAGACTGAGAGAATGACGTTTTCCAAGATTCTGCTGGAGCTCTGAATAGCAGTTTTCAAACATCAAATAAAGGGTTTATATAGCTATATATATCAATTTGCATCTGAAATAAACAAGAGAAACACTTATTCGAAGCTGTTTTCAAAAGTTATGTTTAACCTGAAATATTGTCTCAAACTGATGTTCTCAGACTGAGAGAATGACGTTTTCTAAAATTCTGATGGAGCTCTGAATAGCAGTTTTCAAACATCAAATAAAGGATTTATATAGCTATATATATCAATTTGCATCTGAAATAAACAAGAGAAAAACTTATTCAAAGCTGTTTTCAAAAGTTATGTTTAACCTGAAACATTGTCTCAAAATGATGTTCTCAGACTGAGAGAATGACGTTTTCTAAGATTCTGCTGGAGCTCTGAATAGCAGTTTTCAAACATCAAATAAAGGGTTTATATAGCTATATATATCAATTTGCATCTGAAATAAACAAGAGAAACATTTATTCGAAGCTGTTTTCAAAAGTTATGTTTAACCTGAAATATTGTCTCAAACTGATCTTCTCAGACTGAGAGAATGACGTTTTCCAAGATTCTGCTGGAGCTCTGAATAGCAGTTTTCAAACAACAAATAAAGGGTTTATATAGCTATATATATCAATTTGCATCTGAAATAAACAAGAGAAACACTTATTCGAAGCTGTTTTCAAAAGTTATGTTTAACCTGAAATATTGTCTCAAACTGATGTTCTCAGACTGAGAGAATGACGTTTTCTAAGATTCTGCTGGAGCTCTGAATAGCAGTTTTCAAACATCAAATAAAGGGTTTATATAGCTATATATATCAATTTGCATCTGAAATAAACAAGAGAAACACTTATTGGAAGCTGTTTTCAAAAGTTATGTTTAACCTGAAATATTGTCTCAAACTGATGTTCTCAGACCGAGAGAATGACGTTTTCTAAGATTCTGCTGGAGCTCTGAATAACCGTTTTCAAACATCAAATAAAGGGTTGATATAGCTATATATAACAATTTGCATCTGAAATAAACAAGAGAAACATTTATTCCAAGCTGTTTTCAAAAGTTATGTTTAACCTGAAATATTGTCTCAAATTGATGTTCTGAGACTGAGAGAATGACGTTTTCTAAGATTCTGCTGGAGCTCTGTATAGCAGTTTTCAAACATCAAATAAAGGGTTTATATAGCTATATATATCAATTTGCATCTGAAATAAACAAGAGAAACACTTATTCGAAGCTGTTTTCAAAAGTTATGTTTAACATGAAATACTGTCTCAAACTGATGTTCTCAGACTGAGAGAATGACGTTTTCCAAGATTCTGCTGGAGCTCTGAATAACAGTTTTCAAACATCAAATAAAGGGTTTATATAACTATATATATCAATTTGCATCTGAAATAAACAAGAGAAACACTTATTCGAAGCTGTTTTCAAAAGTTATGTTTAACCTGAAATATTGTCTCAAACTGATGTTCTCAGACTGAGAGAATGACGTTTTCCAAGATTCTGCTGGAGCTCTGAATAACAGTTTTAAAACATCAAATAAAGGGTTTATATAGCTATATATATCAATTTGCATCTGAAATAAACAAGAGAAACACTTATTCGAAGCTGTTTTCAAAAGTTATGTTTAACCTGAAATATTGTCTCAAACTGATGTTCTCAGACTGAGAGAATGACGTTTTCCAAGATTCTGCTGGAGCTCTGAATAACAGTTTTAAAACATCAAATAAAGGGTTTATATAGCTATATATATCAATTTGCATCTGAAATAAACAAGAGAAACACTTATTCGAAGCTGTTTTCAAAAGTTATGTTTAACCTGAAATATTGTCTCAAACTGATGTTCTCAGACTGAGAGAATGACGTTTTCTAAGATTCTGCTGGAGCTCTGAATAGCAGTTTTCAAACATCAAATAAAGGGTTTATATAGCTATATATATCAATTTGCATCTGAAATAAACAAGAGAAACACTTATTCGAAGCTGTTTTCAAAAGTTATGTTTAACCTGAAATATTGTCTCAAACTGATGTTCTCAGACCGAGAGAATGACGTTTTCTAAGATTCTGCTGGAGCTCTGAATAGCAGTTTTCAAACATCAAATAAAGGGTTTATATAGCTATATATAACAATTTGCATCTGAAATAAACAAGAGAAACATTTATTCGAAGCAGTTTTCAAAAGTTATGTTTAACCTGAAATATTGTCTCAAACTGATCTTCACAGGCTGAGAGAATGACGTTTTCCAAGATTCTGCTGAAGCTCTGAATAGCAGTTTTCAAACATCAACTAAAGGGTTTATATAGCTATATATATCAATTTGCATCTGAAATAAACAAGAGAAACACTTATTCGAAGCTGTTTTCAAAAGTTATGTTTAACCTGAAATATTGTCTCAAACTGATGTTCTCAGACTGAGAGAATGACGTTTTCTAAGATTCTGCTGGAGCTCTGAATAGCAGTTTTCAAACATCAAATAAAGGGTTTATATAGCTATATATATCAATTTGCATCTGAAATAAACAAGAGAAACACTTATTTGAAGCTGTTTTCAAAAGTTATGTTTAACCTGAAATATTGTCTCAAACTGATGTTCTCAGACCGAGAGAATGACGTTTTCTAAGATTCTGCTGGAGCTCTGAATAGCAGTTTTCAAACATCAAATAAAGGGTTTATATAGCTATATATAACAATTTGCATCTGAAATAAACAAGAGAAACATTTATTCGAAGCTGTTTTCAAAAGTTATGTTTAACCTGAAATATTGTCTCAAACTGATCTTCACAGGCTGAGAGAATGACGTTTTCCAAGATTCTGCTGAAGCTCTGAATAGCAGTTTTCAAACATCAAATAAAGGGTTTATATAGCTATATATATCAATTTGCATCTGAAATAAACAAGAGAAACACTTATTCGAAGCTGTTTTCAAAAGTTATGTTTAACCTGAAATATTGTCTCAAACTGATGTTCTCAGACCGAGAGAATGACGTTTTCTAAGATTCTGCTGGAGCTCTGAATAGCAGTTTTCAAACATCAAATAAAGGGTTTATATAGCTATATATAACAATTTGCATCTGAAATAAACAAGAGAAACATTTATTCGAAGCTGTTTTCAAAAGTTATGTTTAACCTGAAATATTGTCTCAAACTGATCTTCACAGGCTGAGAGAATGACGTTTTCCAAGATTCTGCTGAAGCTCTGAATAGCAGTTTTCAAACATCAACTAAAGGGTTTATATAGCTATATATATCAATTTGCATCTGAAATAAACAAGAGAAACACTTATTCGAAGCTGTTTTCAAAAGTTATGTTTAACATGAAATACTGTCTCAAACTGATGTTCTCAGACTGAGAGAATGACGTTTTCCAAGATTCTGCTGGAGCTCTGAATAGCAGTTTTCAAACATCAAATAAAGGGTTTATATAGCTATATATATCAATTTGCATCTGAAATAAACAAGAGAAACACTTATTCGAAGCTGTTTTCAAAAGTTATGTTTAACCTGAAATATTGTCTCAAACTGATGTTCTCAGACCGAGAGAATGACGTTTTCTAAGATTCTGCTGGAGCTCTGAATAGCAGTTTTCAAACATCAAATAAAGGGTTTATATAGCTATATATATCAATTTGCATCTGAAATAAACAAGAGAAACACTTATTCGAAGCTGTTTTCAAAAGTTATGTTTAACCTGAAATATTGTCTCAAACTGATGTTCTCAGACCGAGAGAATGACGTTTTCTAAGATTCTGCTGGAGCTCTGAATAGCAGTTTTCAAACATCAAATAAAGGGTTTATATAGCTATTATATCATTTGCCATCTGAAATAAACAAGAGAAACACTTATTCGAAGCTGTTTTCAAAAGTTATGGTTAACCTGAAATATTGTCTCAAACTGATGTTCTCAGACTGAGAGAATGACGTTTTCTAAGATTCTGCTGGAGCTCTGAATAGCAGTTTTCAAACATCAAATAAAGGGTTTATATAGCTATATATATCAATTTGCATCTGAAATAAACAAGAGAAACACTTATTCGAAGCTGTTTTCAAAGGATATGTTTAAGTGAGACCTTCTCTAAATGTGATGTATTCAGACTGAGATGTATTTGATGTCCAATCCCGCCACCTTGTGGTTCTTCTTTTTTATCAACATTTCTCTTTTTTTTTCCACAATGCAATTCCCCCAAGCACCCTACCTGGTGCACAAACCAAACACCACCATGTCTTCTCCTTTGAATTTGATTGACAGGTCCACCAGAACGGTCTTGTAGATACAGCATTGCGTTGTCTAGTCCGAGCGAGTCTCAGAATGTTTTCACAGTCTTGGAAGTAGTGAACGCGGGCTAAGATGCTGCTGGAGCTCTGAATAACAGTTTTCAAACATCAAATAAAGGGTTTATATAGCTATATATATCAATTTGCATCTGAAATAAACAAGAGAAAAACATATTCAAAGCTGTTTTCAAAAGTTATGTTTAACCTGAAAGATTGTCTCAAACTGATGTTCTCAGACTGAGAGAATGGCGTTTTCTAAGATTCTGCTGGAGCTCTGAATAGCAGTTTTCAAACATCAAATAAAGGGTTTATATAGCTATATATATCAACTTGCATCTGAAATAAACAAGAGAAACATTTATTCCAAGCTGTTTTCAAAAGTTATGTTTAACCTGAAATATTGTCTCAAATTGATGTTCTGAGACTGAGAGAATGACGTTTTCTAAGATTCTGCTGGAGCTCTGTATAGCAGTTTTCAAACATCAAATAAAGGGTTTATATAGCTATATATATCAATTTGCATCTGAAATAAACAAGAAAAAAACTTATTCAAAGCTGTTTTCATAAGTTATGTTTAACCTGAAACATTGTCTCAAACTGATGTTCTCAGACTGAGAGAATGACGTTTTCCAAGATTCTGCTGGAGCTCTGAATAACCGTTTTCAAACATCAAATAAAGGGTTGATATAGCTATATATATCAATTTGCATCTAAAATAAACAAGAGAAACACTTATTCAAAGCTGTTTTCAAAAGTTATGTTTAACCTGAAATATTGTCTCAAACTGATGTTCTCAGACTGAGAGAATGACGTTTTCCAAGATTCTGCTGGAGCTCTGAATAGCAGTTTTCAAACATCAAATAAAGGGTTTATATAGCTATATATATCAATTTGCATCTGAAATAAACAAGAGAAACACTTATTCGAAGCTGTTTTCAAAAGTTATGTTTAACCTGAAATATTGTCTCAAACTGATGTTCTCAGACTGAGAGAATGACGTTTTCTAAAATTCTGATGGAGCTCTGAATAGCAGTTTTCAAACATCAAATAAAGGATTTATATAGCTATATATATCAATTTGCATCTGAAATAAACAAGAGAAAAACTTATTCAAAGCTGTTTTCAAAAGTTATGTTTAACCTGAAACATTGTCTCAAAATGATGTTCTCAGACTGAGAGAATGACGTTTTCTAAGATTCTGCTGGAGCTCTGAATAGCAGTTTTCAAACATCAAATAAAGGGTTTATATAGCTATATATATCAATTTGCATCTGAAATAAACAAGAGAAACATTTATTCGAAGCTGTTTTCAAAAGTTATGTTTAACCTGAAATATTGTCTCAAACTGATGTTCTCAGACTGAGAGAATGACGTTTTGCAAGATTCTGCTGGAGCTCTGAATAGCAGTTTTCAAACATCAAATAAAGGGTTTATATAGCTATATATATCAATTTGCATCTGAAATAAACAAGAGAAACACTTATTCGAAGCTGTTTTCAAAAGTTATGTTTAACCTGAAATATTGTCTCAAACTGATGTTCTCAGACTGAGAGAATGACGTTTTCTAAGATTCTGCTGGAGCTCTGAATAGCAGTTTTCAAACATCAAATAAAGGGTTTATATAGCTATATATATCAATTTGCATCTGAAATAAACAAGAGAAACACTTATTGGAAGCTGTTTTCAAAAGTTATGTTTAACTTGAAATATTGTCTCAAACTGATGTTCTCAGACCGAGAGAATGACGTTTTCTAAGATTCTGCTGGAGCTCTGAATAACCGTTTTCAAACATCAAATAAAGGGTTGATATAGCTATATATAACAATTTGCATCTGAAATAAACAAGAGAAACATTTATTCCAAGCTGTTTTCAAAAGTTATGTTTAACCTGAAATATTGTCTCAAATTGATGTTCTGAGACTGAGAGAATGACGTTTTCTAAGATTCTGCTGGAGCTCTGTATAGCAGTTTTCAAACATCAAATAAAGGGTTTATATAGCTATATATATCAATTTGCATCTGAAATAAACAAGAAAAAAACTTATTCAAAGCTGTTTTCATAAGTTATGTTTAACCTGAAACATTGTCTCAAACTGATGTTCTCAGACTGAGAGAATGACGTTTTCCAAGATTCTGCTGGAGCTCTGAATAACCGTTTTCAAACATCAAATAAAGGGTTGATATAGCTATATATAACAATTTGCATCTAAAATAAACAAGAGAAACACTTATTCGAAGCTGTTTTCAAAAGTTATGTTTAACCTGAAATATTGTCTCAAACTGATGTTCTCAGACTGAGAGAATGACGTTTTCCAAGATTCTGCTGGAGCTCTGAATAGCAGTTTTCAAACATCAAATAAAGGGTTTATATAGCTATATATATCAATTTGCATCTGAAATAAACAAGAGAAACACTTATTCGAAGCTGTTTTCAAAAGTTATGTTTAACATGAAATACTGTCTCAAACTGATGTTCTCAGACTGAGAGAATGACGTTTTCCAAGATTCTGCTGGAGCTCTGAATAGCAGTTTTCAAACATCAAATAAAGGGTTTATATAGCTATATATATCAATTTGCATCTGAAATAAACAAGAGAAACACTTATTCGAAGCTGTTTTCAAAAGTTATGTTTAACCTGAAATATTGTCTCAAACTGATGTTCTCAGACTGAGAGAATGACGTTTTCTAAGATTCTGCTGGAGCTCTGAATAGCAGTTTTCAAACATCAAATAAAGGATTTATATAGCTATATATAACAATTTGCATCTGAAATAAACAAGAGAAAAACTTATTCAAAGCTGTTTTCAAAAGTTATGTTTAACCTGAAACATTGTCTAAAACTGATGTTCTCAGACTGAGAGAATTACGTTTTCTAAGATTCTGCTGGAGCTCTGAATAGCAGTTTTCAAACATCAAATAAAGGGTTTATATAGCTATATATATCAATTTGCATCTGAAATAAACAAGAGAAACACCTATTCGAAGCTGTTTTCAAAAGTTATGTTTAACATGAAATACTGTCTCAAACTGATGTTCTCAGACTGAGAGAATGACGTTTTCCAAGATTCTGCTGGAGCTCTGAATAACAGTTTTCAAACATCAAATAAAGGGTTTATATAGCTATATATATCAATTTGCATCTGAAATAAACAAGAGAAACACTTATTCGAAGCTGTTTTCAAAAGTTATGTTTAACCTGAAATATTGTCTCAAACTGATGTTCTCAGACTAAGAGAATGAAGTTTTCCAAGATTCTGCTGGAGCTCTGAATAGCAGTTTTCAAACATCAAATAAAGGGTTTATATAGCTATATATATCAATTTGCATCTGAAATAAACAAGAGAAACACTTATTCGAAGCTGTTTTCAAAAGTTATGTTTAACCTGAAATATTGTCTCAAACTGATGTTCTCAGACTGAGAGAATGACGTTTTCCAAGATTCTGCTGGAGCTCTGAATAGCAGTTTTTAAACATCAAATAAAGGGTTTATATAGCTATATATATCAATTTGCATCTGAAATAAACAAGAGAAACACTTATTCGAAGCTGTTTTCAAAAGTTATGTTTAACCTGAAATATTGTCTCAAACTGATGTTCTCAGACTGAGAGAATGACGTTTTCCAAGATTCTGCTGGAGCTCTGAATAGCAGTTTTCAAACATCAAATAAAGGGTTTATATAGCTATATATATCAACTTGCATCTGAAATAAACAAGAGAAACACTTATTCGAAGCTGTTTTCAAAAGTTATGTTTAACCTGAAATATTGTCTCAAACTGATCTTCACAGGCTGAGAGAATGACGTTTTCCAAGATTCTGCTGAAGCTCTGAATAGCAGTTTTCAAACATCAAATAAAGGGTTTATATAGCTATATATATCAATTTGCATCTGAAATAAACAAGAAAAAAACTTATTCAAAGCTGTTTTCATAAGTTATGTTTAACCTGAAACATTGTCTCAAACTGATGTTCTCAGACTGAGAGAATGACGTTTTCCAAGATTCTGCTGGAGCTCTGAATAACCGTTTTCAAACATCAAATAAAGGGTTGATATAGCTATATATATCAATTTGCATCTAAAATAAACAAGAGAAACACTTATTCGAAGCTGTTTTCAAAAGTTATGTTTAACCTGAAATATTGTCTCAAACTGATGTTCTCAGACTGAGAGAATGACGTTTTCCAAGATTCTGCTGGAGCTCTGAATAGCAGTTTTCAAACATCAAATAAAGGGTTTATATAGCTATATATATCAATTTGCATCTGAAATAAACAAGAGAAACATTTATTCGAAGCTGTTTTCAAAAGTTATGTTTAACCTGAAATATTGTCTCAAACTGATCTTCTCAGACTGAGAGAATGACGTTTTCCAAGATTCTGCTGGAGCTCTGAATAACAGTTTTAAAACATCAAATAAAGGGTTTATATAGCTATATATATCAATTTGCATCTGAAATAAACAAGAGAAACACTTATTCGAAGCTGTTTTCAAAAGTTATGTTTAACCTGAAATATTGTCTCAAACTGATGTTCTCAGACTGAGAGAATGACGTTTTCTAAAATTCTGATGGAGCTCTGAATAGCAGTTTTCAAACATCAAATAAAGGATTTATATAGCTATATATATCAATTTGCATCTGAAATAAACAAGAGAAAAACTTATTCAAAGCTGTTTTCAAAAGTTATGTTTAACCTGAAACATTGTCTCAAAATGATGTTCTCAGACTGAGAGAATGACGTTTTCTAAGATTCTGCTGGAGCTCTGAATAGCAGTTTTCAAACATCAAATAAAGGGTTTATATAGCTATATATATCAATTTGCATCTGAAATAAACAAGAGAAACATTTATTCGAAGCTGTTTTCAAAAGTTATGTTTAACCTGAAATATTGTCTCAAACTGATCTTCTCAGACTGAGAGAATGACGTTTTCCAAGATTCTGCTGGAGCTCTGAATAGCAGTTTTCAAACATCAAATAAAGGGTTTATATAGCTATATATATCAATTTGCATATGAAATAAACAAGAGAAACACTTATTCGAAGCTGTTTTCAAAAGTTATGTTTAACCTGAAATATTGTCTCAAACTGATGTTCTCAGACTGAGAGAATGACGTTTTCTAAGATTCTGCTGGAGCTCTGAATAGCAGTTTTCAAACATCAAATAAAGGGTTTATATAGCTATATATATCAATTTGCATCTGAAATAAACAAGAGAAACACTTATTGGAAGCTGTTTTCAAAAGTTATGTTTAACCTGAAATATTGTCTCAAACTGATGTTCTCAGACCGAGAGAATGACGTTTTCTAAGATTCTGCTGGAGCTCTGAATAACCGTTTTCAAACATCAAATAAAGGGTTGATATAGCTATATATAACAATTTGCATCTGAAATAAACAAGAGAAACATTTATTCCAAGCTGTTTTCAAAAGTTATGTTTAACCTGAAATATTGTCTCAAATTGATGTTCTGAGACTGAGAGAATGACGTTTTCTAAGATTCTGCTGGAGCTCTGTATAGCAGTTTTCAAACATCAAATAAAGGGTTTATATAGCTATATATATCAATTTGCATCTGAAATAAACAAGAGAAACACTTATTCGAAGCTGTTTTCAAAAGTTATGTTTAACATGAAATACTGTCTCAAACTGATGTTCTCAGACTGAGAGAATGACGTTTTCCAAGATTCTGCTGGAGCTCTGAATAACAGTTTTCAAACATCAAATAAAGGGTTTATATAACTATATATATCAATTTGCATCTGAAATAAACAAGAGAAACACTTATTCGAAGCTGTTTTCAAAAGTTATGTTTAACCTGAAATATTGTCTCAAACTGATGTTCTCAGACTGAGAGAATGACGTTTTCCAAGATTCTGCTGGAGCTCTGAATAACAGTTTTAAAACATCAAATAAAGGGTTTATATAGCTATATATATCAATTTGCATCTGAAATAAACAAGAGAAACACTTATTCGAAGCTGTTTTCAAAAGTTATGTTTAACCTGAAATATTGTCTCAAACTGATGTTCTCAGACTGAGAGAATGACGTTTTCCAAGATTCTGCTGGAGCTCTGAATAACAGTTTTAAAACATCAAATAAAGGGTTTATATAGCTATATATATCAATTTGCATCTGAAATAAACAAGAGAAACACTTATTCGAAGCTGTTTTCAAAAGTTATGTTTAACCTGAAATATTGTCTCAAACTGATGTTCTCAGACTGAGAGAATGACGTTTTCTAAGATTCTGCTGGAGCTCTGAATAGCAGTTTTCAAACATCAAATAAAGGGTTTATATAGCTATATATATCAATTTGCATCTGAAATAAACAAGAGAAACACTTATTCGAAGCTGTTTTCAAAAGTTATGTTTAACCTGAAATATTGTCTCAAACTGATGTTCTCAGACCGAGAGAATGACGTTTTCTAAGATTCTGCTGGAGCTCTGAATAGCAGTTTTCAAACATCAAATAAAGGGTTTATATAGCTATATATAACAATTTGCATCTGAAATAAACAAGAGAAACATTTATTCGAAGCAGTTTTCAAAAGTTATGTTTAACCTGAAATATTGTCTCAAACTGATCTTCACAGGCTGAGAGAATGACGTTTTCCAAGATTCTGCTGAAGCTCTGAATAGCAGTTTTCAAACATCAACTAAAGGGTTTATATAGCTATATATATCAATTTGCATCTGAAATAAACAAGAGAAACACTTATTCGAAGCTGTTTTCAAAAGTTATGTTTAACCTGAAATATTGTCTCAAACTGATGTTCTCAGACTGAGAGAATGACGTTTTCTAAGATTCTGCTGGAGCTCTGAATAGCAGTTTTCAAACATCAAATAAAGGGTTTATATAGCTATATATATCAATTTGCATCTGAAATAAACAAGAGAAACACTTATTTGAAGCTGTTTTCAAAAGTTATGTTTAACCTGAAATATTGTCTCAAACTGATGTTCTCAGACCGAGAGAATGACGTTTTCTAAGATTCTGCTGGAGCTCTGAATAGCAGTTTTCAAACATCAAATAAAGGGTTTATATAGCTATATATAACAATTTGCATCTGAAATAAACAAGAGAAACATTTATTCGAAGCTGTTTTCAAAAGTTATGTTTAACCTGAAATATTGTCTCAAACTGATCTTCACAGGCTGAGAGAATGACGTTTTCCAAGATTCTGCTGAAGCTCTGAATAGCAGTTTTCAAACATCAAATAAAGGGTTTATATAGCTATATATATCAATTTGCATCTGAAATAAACAAGAGAAACACTTATTCGAAGCTGTTTTCAAAAGTTATGTTTAACCTGAAATATTGTCTCAAACTGATGTTCTCAGACCGAGAGAATGACGTTTTCTAAGATTCTGCTGGAGCTCTGAATAGCAGTTTTCAAACATCAAATAAAGGGTTTATATAGCTATATATAACAATTTGCATCTGAAATAAACAAGAGAAACATTTATTCGAAGCTGTTTTCAAAAGTTATGTTTAACCTGAAATATTGTCTCCAACTGATCTTCACAGGCTGAGAGAATGACGTTTTCCAAGATTCTGCTGAAGCTCTGAATAGCAGTTTTCAAACATCAACTAAAGGGTTTATATAGCTATATATATCAATTTGCATCTGAAATAAACAAGAGAAACACTTATTCGAAGCTGTTTTCAAAAGTTATGTTTAACATGAAATACTGTCTCAAACTGATGTTCTCAGACTGAGAGAATGACGTTTTCCAAGATTCTGCTGGAGCTCTGAATAGCAGTTTTCAAACATCAAATAAAGGGTTTATATAGCTATATATATCAATTTGCATCTGAAATAAACAAGAGAAACACTTATTCGAAGCTGTTTTCAAAAGTTATGTTTAACCTGAAATATTGTCTCAAACTGATGTTCTCAGACCGAGAGAATGACGTTTTCTAAGATTCTGCTGGAGCTCTGAATAGCAGTTTTCAAACATCAAATAAAGGGTTTATATAGCTATATATATCAATTTGCATCTGAAATAAACAAGAGAAACACTTATTCGAAGCTGTTTTCAAAAGTTATGTTTAACCTGAAATATTGTCTCAAACTGATGTTCTCAGACCGAGAGAATGACGTTTTCTAAGATTCTGCTGGAGCTCTGAATAGCAGTTTTCAAACATCAAATAAAGGGTTTATATAGCTATTATATCATTTGCCATCTGAAATAAACAAGAGAAACACTTATTCGAAGCTGTTTTCAAAAGTTATGGTTAACCTGAAATATTGTCTCAAACTGATGTTCTCAGACTGAGAGAATGACGTTTTCTAAGATTCTGCTGGAGCTCTGAATAGCAGTTTTCAAACATCAAATAAAGGGTTTATATAGCTATATATATCAATTTGCATCTGAAATAAACAAGAGAAACACTTATTCGAAGCTGTTTTCAAAGGATATGTTTAAGTGAGACCTTCTCTAAATGTGATGTATTCAGACTGAGATGTATTTGATGTCCAATCCCGCCACCTTGTGGTTCTTCTTTTTTATCAACATTTCTCTTTTTTTTTCCACAATGCAATTCCCCCAAGCACCCTACCTGGTGCACAAACCAAACACCACCATGTCTTCTCCTTTGAATTTGATTGACAGGTCCACCAGAACGGTCTTGTAGATACAGCATTGCGTTGTCTAGTCCGAGCGAGTCTCAGAATGTTTTCACAGTCTTGGAAGTAGTGAACGCGGGCTAAGATGCTGCTGGAGCTCTGAATAACAGTTTTCAAACATCAAATAAAGGGTTTATATAGCTATATATATCAATTTGCATCTGAAATAAACAAGAGAAAAACATATTCAAAGCTGTTTTCAAAAGTTATGTTTAACCTGAAAGATTGTCTCAAACTGATGTTCTCAGACTGAGAGAATGGCGTTTTCTAAGATTCTGCTGGAGCTCTGAATAGCAGTTTTCAAACATCAAATAAAGGGTTTATATAGCTATATATATCAACTTGCATCTGAAATAAACAAGAGAAACATTTATTCCAAGCTGTTTTCAAAAGTTATGTTTAACCTGAAATATTGTCTCAAATTGATGTTCTGAGACTGAGAGAATGACGTTTTCTAAGATTCTGCTGGAGCTCTGTATAGCAGTTTTCAAACATCAAATAAAGGGTTTATATAGCTATATATATCAATTTGCATCTGAAATAAACAAGAAAAAAACTTATTCAAAGCTGTTTTCATAAGTTATGTTTAACCTGAAACATTGTCTCAAACTGATGTTCTCAGACTGAGAGAATGACGTTTTCCAAGATTCTGCTGGAGCTCTGAATAACCGTTTTCAAACATCAAATAAAGGGTTGATATAGCTATATATATCAATTTGCATCTAAAATAAACAAGAGAAACACTTATTCGAAGCTGTTTTCAAAAGTTATGTTTAACCTGAAATATTGTCTCAAACTGATGTTCTCAGACTGAGAGAATGACGTTTTCCAAGATTCTGCTGGAGCTCTGAATAGCAGTTTTCAAACATCAAATAAAGGGTTTATATAGCTATATATATCAATTTGCATCTGAAATAAACAAGAGAAACATTTATTCGAAGCTGTTTTCAAAAGTTATGTTTAACCTGAAATATTGTCTCAAACTGATCTTCTCAGACTGAGAGAATGACGTTTTCCAAGATTCTGCTGGAGCTCTGAATAACAGTTTTAAAACATCAAGTAAAGGGTTTATATAGCTATATATATCAATTTGCATCTGAAATAAACAAGAGAAACACTTATTCGAAGCTGTTTTCAAAAGTTATGTTTAACCTGAAATATTGTCTCAAACTGATGTTCTCAGACTGAGAGAATGACGTTTTCTAAAATTCTGATGGAGCTCTGAATAGCAGTTTTCAAACATCAAATAAAGGATTTATATAGCTATATATATCAATTTGCATCTGAAATAAACAAGAGAAAAACTTATTCAAAGCTGTTTTCAAAAGTTATGTTTAACCTGAAACATTGTCTCAAAATGATGTTCTCAGACTGAGAGAATGACGTTTTCTAAGATTCTGCTGGAGCTCTGAATAGCAGTTTTCAAACATCAAATAAAGGGTTTATATAGCTATATATATCAATTTGCATCTGAAATAAACAAGAGAAACATTTATTCGAAGCTGTTTTCAAAAGTTATGTTTAACCTGAAATATTGTCTCAAACTGATCTTCTCAGACTGAGAGAATGACGTTTTCCAAGATTCTGCTGGAGCTCTGAATAGCAGTTTTCAAACATCAAATAAAGGGTTTATATAGCTATATATATCAATTTGCATCTGAAATAAACAAGAGAAACACTTATTCGAAGCTGTTTTCAAAAGTTATGTTTAACCTGAAATATTGTCTCAAACTGATGTTCTCAGACTGAGAGAATGACGTTTTCTAAGATTCTGCTGGAGCTCTGAATAGCAGTTTTCAAACATCAAATAAAGGGTTTATATAGCTATATATATCAATTTGCATCTGAAATAAACAAGAGAAACACTTATTGGAAGCTGTTTTCAAAAGTTATGTTTAACCTGAAATATTGTCTCAAACTGATGTTCTCAGACCGAGAGAATGACGTTTTCTAAGATTCTGCTGGAGCTCTGAATAACCGTTTTCAAACATCAAATAAAGGGTTGATATAGCTATATATAACAATTTGCATCTGAAATAAACAAGAGAAACATTTATTCCAAGCTGTTTTCAAAAGTTATGTTTAACCTGAAATGTTGTCTCAAATTGATGTTCTGAGACTGAGAGAATGACGTTTTCTAAGATTCTGCTGGAGCTCTGTATAGCAGTTTTCAAACATCAAATAAAGGGTTTATATAGCTATATATATCAATTTGCATCTGAAATAAACAAGAAAAAAACTTATTCAAAGCTGTTTTCATAAGTTATGTTTAACCTGAAACATTGTCTCAAACTGATGTTCTCAGACTGAGAGAATGACGTTTTCCAAGATTCTGCTGGAGCTCTGAATAACCGTTTTCAAACATCAAATAAAGGGTTGATATAGCTATATATAACAATTTGCATCTAAAATAAACAAGAGAAACACTTATTCGAAGCTGTTTTCAAAAGTTATGTTTAACCTGAAATATTGTCTCAAACTGATGTTCTCAGACTGAGAGAATGACGTTTTCCAAGATTCTGCTGGAGCTCTGAATAGCAGTTTTCAAACATCAAATAAAGGGTTTATATAGCTATATATATCAATTTGCATCTGAAATAAACAAGAGAAACACTTATTCGAAGCTGTTTTCAAAAGTTATGTTTAACATGAAATACTGTCTCAAACTGATGTTCTCAGACTGAGAGAATGACGTTTTCCAAGATTCTGCTGGAGCTCTGAATAGCAGTTTTCAAACATCAAATAAAGGGTTTATATAGCTATATATATCAATTTGCATCTGAAATAAACAAGAGAAACACTTATTCGAAGCTGTTTTCAAAAGTTATGTTTAACCTGAAATATTGTCTCAAACTGATGTTCTCAGACTGAGAGAATGACGTTTTCTAAGATTCTGCTGGAGCTCTGAATAGCAGTTTTCAAACATCAAATAAAGGATTTATATAGCTATATATAACAATTTGCATCTGAAATAAACAAGAGAAAAACTTATTCAAAGCTGTTTTCAAAAGTTATGTTTAACCTGAAACATTGTCTAAAACTGATGTTCTCAGACCGAGAGAATGACGTTTTCTAAGATTCTGCTGGAGCTCTGAATAGCAGTTTTCAAACATCAAATAAAGGGTTTATATAGCTATATATATCAATTTGCATCTCAAATAAACAAGAGAAACATTTATTCGAAGCTGTTTTCAAAAGTTATGTTTAACCTGAAATATTGTCTCAAACTGATCTTCACAGGCTGAGAGAATGACGTTTTCCAAGATTCTGCTGAAGCTCTGAATAGCAGTTTTCAAACATCAAATAAAGGGTTTATATAGCTATATATATCAATTTGCATCTGAAATAAACAAGAGAAACACTTATTCGAAGCTGTTTTCAAAAGTTATGTTTAACATGAAATACTGTCTCAAACTGATGTTCTCAGACTGAGAGAATGACGTTTTCCAAGATTCTGCTGGAGCTCTGAATAACAGTTTTCAAACATCAAATAAAGGGTTTATATAGCTATATATATCAATTTGCATCTGAAATAAACAAGAGAAACACTTATTCGAAGCTGTTTTCAAAAGTTATGTTTAACCTGAAATATTGTCTCAAACTGATGTTCTCAGACTGAGAGAATGACGTTTTCCAAGATTCTGCTGGAGCTCTGAATAGCAGTTTTTAAACATCAAATAAAGGGTTTATATAGCTATATATATCAATTTGCATCTGAAATAAACAAGAGAAACACTTATTCGAAGCTGTTTTCAAAAGTTATGTTTAACCTGAAATATTGTCTCAAACTGATGTTCTCAGACTGAGAGAATGACGTTTTCCAAGATTCTGCTGGAGCTCTGAATAGCAGTTTTCAAACATCAAATAAAGGGTTTATATAGCTATATATATCAATTTGCATCTGAAATAAACAAGATAAACACTTATTCGAAGCTGTTTTCAAAGGATATGTTTAAGTGAGACCTTCTCTAAATGTGATGTATTCAGACTGAGATGTATTTGATGTCCAATCCCGCCACCTTGTGGTTCTTCTTTTTTATCAACATTTCTCTTTTTTTTCCACAATGCAATTCCCCCAAGCACCCTACCTGGTGCACAAACCAAACACCACCATGTCTTCTCCTTTGAATTTGATTGACAGGTCCACCAGAACGGTCTTGTAGATACAGCATTGCGTTGTCTAGTCCGAGCGAGTCTCAGAATGTTT